>NC_077229.1:20611574-20634074 GCF_027887165.1 Monodelphis domestica | reverse complement strand
TGTGCAAAATGAAATGTCATCTCTACATCCTCTCCCAGCTCTGATAGTGGCTTCTAAGGCCCCTCCCAGCACGGACATTCCCTGTTCTAAGCTCCCTCCCAATGCTGACACCCCTTGTTCTAAGCTCCCTCCCAGCTCCCATGTTCCCTGTTCTAAGGTCCCTCTCTTCTCTGACATCCCCCATTCTAAGGTTCTTCCCAGCTCCCATGATCCCTGTTCTAAGCTCCCTCCCTTCTCTGCCATCCTCTGTTCTCAATTCCCTCCCAATGCTGACACCCCTTGTTCTAAGCTCCCTCCCTTCTCTGCCATCCTCTGTTCTCAATTCCCTCCCAATGCTGACACCACTTGTTCTAAGCTCCCTCCCAGTTCCCATGATCCCTGTTCTAAGCTCCCTCCCTTCTCTGCCATCCTCTGTTCTCAATTCCCTCCCAATGCTGACACCCCTTATTCTAAGCTCCTTCCCAGCTCCCATGTTCCCTGTTCTAAGGTCCCTCCCTTCTCTGGCATCCCCTGTTCTAAGCTCCCTCCAGCCCAGACATCCCCTGCTCTAAGGTCCAAAGTTTCTAGAATTGCTAACACAAAGAACATGGAGGCATGTGCCCTGGGCTAGGCTGGATCACAAAACCTGCAGGCACCAGAAGGCTGCCCAGGGGTTAATTGGATCGTCTGGGAGCCCAGGACAGTGTGTGAGCTCAGGACAAAACCATCAGTCAAGAGAAAAAAATGTGAGGCATTTTTCTAATTCCAGTGGGCTCATTCCCAGCTCCTCCTCAGAGTCAGATCAAAGACAGTGGGGGGAGGTCCTTCTCTTGTTCCCTGTTGTCCTGCTCAGCTGCCTGAGCTGCAGAGCTTAGCTGGCCTCCCTCTTCCTCGGGAGGGGGGAGGGGGCAAGGGGGATGGGGAGGATTGGGGGGACCCGGCTCTCCCTGGCTCAGTCCAAGAGGGACCAGGGCATTCTGGGGTCTGTCCTCCTTTGGGATTCTATTAGAGACAGAAAGAACCAAGAACCACAGGGTGTACTGAGTCCACAGGAAGTCAGTTTACAAAACAGAACAGGGAATGGCAGAACTGGGGGAGGAAGGGGGTCAGAGGGTGGCACCTTAGAACAGGGATGTCAAGGTTGGAGGGACCTGAGAACAGGGGATGTCAGAGAAGGGAGGGAGCTTAGAACGGGGAACATGGGAGCTGGGAGGGGCCTTAGAACAGGGGATGTCTGGGCTAGAGGGACCTTAGAACAAGAGATGTCAGAGCTGGGAGGGAGCTTAGAACAGAGGATATCAGAGAAGGGAGGGAGCTTAGAACAGGGACTATCAGAGCTTAGACCAGAGAATGTCAGAGTTGGGAAAGATCTTAGAACAGAGAATGTCTCAGAACTGGGAGGGGTCTTAGAACAAGGAATATCTGGGCTGGAGGGACCTTAGAACAAGGGATGTCAGAGAAGGGAGGGAGCTTAGAACAGGGAACATGGGTGCTGGGAGGGACCTTAGAACAGGGGATATCAGAGAAGGGAAGGAGCTTAGAATAGAGACTGTCAGAGCTTAGAACAGAGAATGTCTCCGAGCTGGGAGGGGGCTTAAAGGGACACCCTAGAATGTTTACACTGAAAGAACGTTGGAGATCCAGCAGGGGCTTCCTGTTTTTCCCACCCTCCTCAGCACTGTTCTACCCCAGATCTAGCCCAAGGATGCTTCAGCTAGGAGCAGCTGGCTTGAGCTCTTGGAATGGAAATCTCTGGGCTGTTAAATGAGACAATGAAGTGTGATGGTGAAGGAAGTAGGAACAGCATTTCCATTCCCCTGATTGCAGGTGTGCATATAGTCTCAACCCTAAGGGAGGACGAGCCTAGGGATAGGGTAGGGCATCCCTGACCAGAGGGAGGCTCCAGAGATCCCATCATGGCGGCCTAAAATCCGAGAATGTCAGTCAAAAGCAACCTGAGGGGCTATTTATTCTAAAGCTCTCATTTGACAGATAAGGAAACTGAGGCACCTAGAGGGGCCAGTGACTTGCCCAAGGCCACACAAGCAGCCCCAGAATGCCTGGCCCTCCTTTCCCCTGGCCCAAACTGTCGACTGAAGCTCCCAGCCTTGTTTGGGGAGCTAAGCCACCTTACAGGGACAAGGCAGGAAATGATGACTGACACAGAGGAGATAAACTAGGAGAGGGAAAGGGAAGAACAGCCCACCCTGGGGCTGGAGGCAGCCACTGGGCCTGCAAGGCGAAGGAGTGTCCGGGTCTGGGCCAGGATGCTTCACTCCCAAGTTTGTTCGGGGCAGAGCAGCCCTGCCTCCGGGCCTCTCTGGGCCTCCCAAGATGAGAACATCCAAACTCAGGCTGGTGGGCCAATGGGAGAGAGCTGGAGGACAACTCCAGGAGCTCCTCCTCCTGCTGCTGCTCTCAGCCTTCTCTCTACTCCGAGGGAATTTTCAGGAGGTGCCCACTGAGAGGGGCGCTACTGGGGGAGTGTGAGAGGGACGTGGAGGTTTGACAGCTGGCTAGCCCTCAGACCCAGAGCATCACTTCCAACCCTTCCATTTTTCAGAGGAGGAAACTGAGAGGCAATGGGGGCTGGGGGAGAGGCTACCGCAGTCAGGAAGATCCAAATCTGGATCCCGTCTCAGGCACTTACCCAGGTAACCCCGGGCAAGTCACTTCATTTCTTTGGGACTCAGTTTCTCCATCTGTAAGCTGACTTGGTGGCTTCACAGTGAACCTCTTCCTCCCCTGAAGAGCTAAGTAATAGGAGTTACGGGACTTGCCCAGGGACACCCAGCTAGGAAGTCTCTGAGGCCAGTTTTAAACCCAGGTCCTCCTGACTCCACACCTGTGTTCTATCCGCTGAGCCACCTAGCTGCCCCCTGAGTTCAGGTCTTAACTCAGAGTCTAACCTTTGTCTTATGCCTCCTCTCTGATCAGAAAGCTGAAGAGTGGAAAACCAAACTCCTCCCAATCCCTTCCTTTACTAAGGACAGGAACTGAACTCCAGATCACTGCATCTGCTGGTTTCACGTCCATCAAACGAGATGCCCTCCACCTGCCTCCCCAGTGGTCCCTCCCCAGCCTCCATTGCCGGGATTTCCCCCTCATTAGACTGGATGCTCTTTAGATTGTCTCTTCTTTTCCTTATTTGTTCCCCCAGCACGCGCTTACCACAGTGCCTGGCACATAGTAGGGGCTTTATAGGTGTTTATTGGATTGAATCCAAAAGGTGCCTCACTTGCCCTCTTGGGACCCCAGGCAACTCTCTAAGCCTCCACCTTCTGGAGAAGTTGCCAGTCAACCTCAGGAGAGGAAGCATCCACACTGGAAGTGCCCTCGCCAATGGCATCGCGGGTCTGCAGCCAGTAATAACTCTAAAGAGAGTTTGTGTTTCCACAGCGTCTAGGGCTCACAAAGGATTTTCCTCAGGGCAAGCCCGTCAGGGAGGGAGGGAGGGAGGGCCGCGTTCCTTGTGTGGCCAGGATGGCCTCTTGACAAGACGAGCCGGGGCTAACACTTGTTCTTGGCACTGAATAAGTCACACTTAATTGAACCCAGAGCCCTAATGGGGGCACCCAAAGCCAAGGGAAGTGTATGGTAGACAGGAAATGCCAAAGGCACGTCCTAGACACATATATTGTGAGAACTAGAAGGACCTTAGAACATAGGCTGTTAGAATGGGGGCACGGCAGCTCGGAGCAGAGGAGGTCAGGGCTGGGGAAGGCCTTAGAACAGGGGATGTCAGGGCTGGGAGGACGCTTAGAGCAGGGAATGTCAGGGCTGGCAGGATGCTTAGAACAGAGGATATCAGAGCTGGGAATAATCTTAGAGCAGGGAATGTCAGAACTGGGAATGATCTTAAAGCAGGTAATGTCAGGGCTGAGAATGGTCTTAAAGCAGGTAATGTCAGGGCTGAGAATGGTCTTAGAGCAGGGAATGTCAGGGCTGGGGAAGGCCTTAGAACAGAGGATGTCAGGGCTGGGAGGATCCTTAGAACAGGAGATGTCAGGGCTGGGAGGATCCTTAGAACAGGGAATGTCAGAACTGGGAATGATCTTAAAGCAGGTAATGTCAGGGCTGAGAATGGTCTTAGAGCAGGGAATGTCAGGGCTGGGGAAGGCCTTAGAACAGAGGATGTCAGGGCTGGGAGGACCCTTAGAACAGGAGATGTCAGGGCTGGGAGGATCCTTAGAACAGGGAATGTCAGAACTGGGAATGATCTTAAAGCAGGGAATGTCAGGGCTGGGAATGGTCTTAGAGCAGGGAATGTCAGGGCTGGGAGGGGCCTGAGAACATGGGATGTCAGAGCTGGGAGAACCCTTAGAACAGGAGATGTCAGAGTTCAGAGGATCCTTAGAAGAGGGAATGTTGGGGCTGGCAAAGAGCCTTTGACATCATCTTGCCCAGCTCCCTCACCCTATGGATGAAGAAACTGGCACCCAGAGAAGTTAGGATAATATAGTCAAAGCTGTGTAGTGAGGTCAGAGCTTTAACTAGAAGCCAAAGTCCATGGCCAAGGCTAAAAGACGACCCAGTTCAGGTGTGGAGTAGGGAGAGATGTGATGACTTTAAACGAGAAAAGTGGCATCAATCCTCTACGTCCTTGTGAGTCTTAAACAATGGGTGCCCTGTGTCTGTCCATTGGAAGGATAGTCAGAGCGGTTTCAGCTTTTGCTGCTACTAAGCCGCCATCTTGGTTCCACTGCCATATCATTGAAGTCCCATATGCATGTCTCCTATATATGGCCTGTGTTTCTGTTGTCCCCTAAATACGTGTAGACATGCTTGGCCTCAAGGGTCATATTTGAAGAGATCGAATGGGGAGAGGAAGTCTAATGCCCACACACGCGCACTTGGACTCAGGGTACCTAATCGCCATTCTCCTGAAGGTACATTCTAGTCACTTGACTCTCTCCATTATCATTGTAGATTCCATATTAGCAAATCCCTCCTGAAGCTCCATAATCAATGCCAACTCAAGAATTTGTTCCTTTGCCTTACCATCTTAGAGTCTAGATATGGTTCTCATTCCTGCCTCAGTTTCCATTCTGTCAAATGGGGAAAATTGTGTCCTCACAGGATGCTTGTATGGATCAAGTGAGATAACATAGGAGAAGGTAGCCCGAAAGACGTGAAGAAGGGAATAGGCATGGCCCATCCACTCCCATTGGCTCAATTATCACCTCTAGACAGATGATTCAAACCCGAAGATCTATCCCTCTAGTCCGTTATCACCCACTTCCATCTGGACATCACTTTGGCCCATCTCGACCTCCATACATTCAAAACAGAACTCGATCTAAGTATTCCCTCCTCCAAGCTTCTCCATTCCTCTTGAGGCACGGCCATCCTTGTGGTTTCCAGGGGTGGAACCCTAAAGCCCAGAAGTGAAAGCCCAAGGTCACACAACCAGTAAGTGTCAGAGCTCAGCAAGGAACTCCATTCTCCGACTCCAGATCTAGAATTGTTTCCACTCTCTAGCTTTGATGGTGACCATGGGAGCATTATTTTGGGCAAAGGCAAGGTGGGTGTCTAAAGGTCTCTCCATCTCTTTTTCAAAGTGCTCAGTGCCTTATTTGTTCATTCATTCATTCAGCAAACACTGGCTGAGAACCTATAAAGAACAGTGCTAGGTACTCATGCTGCTCCCATTGCAGCGATCTTGAGGGTCTTACTCATCCCCCATTGGGTACTACTCAAAGCTCTTCATCTCTTTGCTCTCCCCTTCCCAACCAAACCTACCCATCCTGTGTCCCGTGCTCATTCAACTTCTCTCCCAACATACTGCCTTTGGCTCTGGAGAGACCCTATGGCAACTTTGAAACTAGGACCATAGTACCTAATTCAACTTCAAGATACATTTATTAAGCACCTGCTGTATACAAGGTCTTGGGCTCAGCACTGAAAATATAAAGAGGAAAAATCGTATTTACTGCCCTCAAGAAACTCTAATATAGGATTTTAGAGTTAAAGGGAGCTTTGTGCTGACTATTCCAAGCCACTATCTCAACTGTGGTCCTTTGGTAGGGGAAGGAAAAAATATTTATTAAGTACCTACAATGTGCCAGTCACTGTACTAAAAGCTTTACAGATATTATTTTGATTGAACCTCACAACAACCCTGTGAGATACCCTGGGAAGGGGCTATTCCCTTGTTGCTTGAACTTGTCTATGGAGACAGAGCTCACACCCTCTTGAGGCTACCCATTCTATTTGTCAAGCCACTTTAATTTTATAAGGCTCTCCTCATATTCAGCTACAATTGACTCTCCTTACTTTCTGCCTAGAGCTCTGTCCTTTGGAACAACCCTAAATATCTGCTCCTTCTCCCACCACAGAGCCATTTAAATACTTGAAAGCAGTGATTATATCCAGACTAAGCCATTTTCTCAAGGTAATGGGCATTCTGTCATTTAATCTTTGAAGAATTCCAACAATGAAGAGTTTAAGAAAAGTCTTTTTCTTCCTCTTCCCTCTCTTTTCCTCCTCTCCTCTCATTTCCTCTCCTCTCTTCTCTCCTCTCTCCTTCCTCACCTCTCTCTTTTCTTGTCTTCCTCTCTCCTCATCTTCCCTCTCTTTCTTCAGGGTAACATCCTCAGATTCCTTATAGGGTAGGGTTTCCAGTCTTTTTTTTTATCCTAATCTTCCCTTCTCTTAAGGTTGCTGGTGTCCCATCTTTGGTTGCCCAGTTCAGGATATCAAGTAATAGACATGCCATGACCATATCTACCTGTAGAAAACTATCGGATTTATGGAATGGTCTCCATTCCATAATTTGATCTTTGACCTATGTTTCAGAATTGGTCCAATGTGTTACCAAACTTATGGCACACATGCCAGAGGGGGCTGCTCTCCTGCCCCTCTCCACCATGCCACATCATTTACCCCTCTGCCCAGAAGCCCAGTGGGAGCACTTCCTCCCTCCCCGGTCTTTGGGTAAGAAGACAGCTCATATGTGGCATGAGGGTGCAGTTTAGGCACTTGATCTCTAAAAGGTTCACCATCATTGCTCCAGAATGTAACCATAAGATCAGTTGACTAATGAAGTAGACCATCCAGCATTTGAAGAGTTCCTTGCTTCAAGAGAGTTTGAAGTAGAGTTGGGAGAATGGAGTCACACGTGCCAAACAGACATGGATAGAGAAAGGCAGGCATTTGTGGGAGGGAGCAGCATCAAAGAATGGGACTCTTGGCAGCAGATATGAGAGCTGGCTGTTAAATGGAGAACACCAGATCTGGTGATCAAGAATCACACTGTAGAGAGAAGGAGACTCTGGGAGCCCAGCTGAGCAGCCTAATTAGCAGAGTTGCTGCACCCAAGGATAGACTCTGGGGGGCCCTGCAGTACCTGTTAGGTTGCCCTAGCCATACAGAGCTGTGTTTACTCCATCCTGTTGTGGTCTAGATTTGTACTCTTTCTTATGGACACTGAGTATATCTGTGGGAGAGTACACGCTAGGTTTATGTGAAGGCAATATTTTGTAGATAGTTTTGTAATTGGGCCACCTTAGTAGATGCCTCTTTAAAGAGCTGCATCTACCTAAAGAGCTCACTTGTATCTACAGATGGATTGCTGATAAGAGTCACACCAGAGAACCTGAAGTAACAGCCACCCTACTGGAACCCAGTCATTAAGCATGATA
Organism: Monodelphis domestica; assembly: GCF_027887165.1. Taxonomy (NCBI): domain Eukaryota; kingdom Metazoa; phylum Chordata; class Mammalia; order Didelphimorphia; family Didelphidae; genus Monodelphis; species Monodelphis domestica. The sequence goes on along the minus strand of NC_077229.1, from coordinate 20,626,452 downwards.
CAAAGTTAGAGGAGTATCTTGGAAAGGTTCGTAAGGGTAAAAATAAGGGGTCAAGAGAGAGAAAGGGGTGCAAGCCAGGTTGCTGCATAAACAAGGCATGTGGACATGCTAATTGAGAAAAGCTGAAAACCACATATCCATATGCTTCCCTATCAAACCTAGGTTCCTCTTTCTTATCTAGCCCAGAGAAATAAAGCCCTACATGTGACTACTCTCCAAGGGCAGACAATCCAAAATGTTTGGACCATGAACTTTAAGACTGAAGGAGGTAAAGGAAGCTAGATACTAAGGTGAACAAATCCCAGCTACCTTTGAAAATGCCAACCATGAGCAGATCAGCCCCTCCTAAACCAAAGAGTTGGCAAGATTCCTTGGGAATCTTTCACTCTTCCTGCCTCCCTTCCTTCTGGGGGAAGGGGCCTGCATCTCCTCTTCCAAAGGACCCATGAAACTAAACCTGATCCTCTCTAGACAGAGTCCAACAAGGCAGAGAACAAAGCAACTAGTATTTCCCTTCTTAATGTATCCCAAGTCCCAATTAGTTTTTGACTGCCATATCTCACTCTTGACTAATACTGAGATATTGATCAACTAAAGACCAAGGCCAACACCAACTACTCTGCTTTCCTCTCTTCTCCCCTCCTCCCCTTCCCTGTCCTCTCTTCTCTTCTCCTCTTCCCTCCTCCTATCTATTGGCCAAGGACCCAGGACATACTCCCCCTTCCTGATGTCTGCAAAGATCCCAAGGCTTTAGAAGCCCATACCCAATTCTCTCAGCATCTTAGGGCTGAAAGGGACCAGAGAGGCCACATTTGAGCAAGAATCTTCCTCCTCTCCACAAAGACCTAGCACTTGTGGTCCTCCAGCCTTAGCTTAAGGGCCTCTGCGAACAGTGAGACAGGAGAGTGCTGGGGCCAGTGTGGGCAAGAAAAGCAGATTCTTTCATGAGCATTTACACTGCAGAAATGGACAAATATTACACATCAGGATTTGATTTATCATGTTATTGATTGTCTAGACTTGAAAAGGTAATGGAGAAAATGTTAATATGCCTAGCGTGGATTTAAAAGACACTCCTATTGAAAATCCAGACTTGGTTTTATTCACTGATGGATCTTCATATTGTGTAATGGAATTAGATGTACAGATGCTGCAGTGGACACAGGATTTGAGACACTGTGGTATGACTCATTACCTAGTAACCTTAGTGCTCAAGGGGCAGAGTTGGTCGCTTTTAAGCAAGCATATCTTCTAGCTGAAGATAAAAGTGCAAATATTTATACAGATGCTCGTTATGCATTTTCTGTTTGTCATGCTACAGGACAGATCTGGAAACAATGAGGTTTTATTACTGCATCAGGAAATCCAATTGCTCATGCATAAATAATAACTGAGTTGTTGGATACTATCAAAAAACCTAAACAGTGATCCATTGTAGAAGTCATACTTATGTCATCTAAAGGAAATCATAGAGCTGATATAACTGCAAAATTTGCTGCCAAGAATGCTCCAGTGTATGTAATGAATTTGTCAACTATTGAATCTGATGATCTAGAAAAAGCTTATGTAGACTCAAAAATTCAAAAGTGGAGTAGAAGTTCGGATCAAGGAAAGAACATGGAATATGGGTTGCAGACACTGGAAAAGTGCTATTACCAAAAGATTTGTATACCTATTTGTGTCAAGTCATCCACACAAAAGGTCATTTTGGTACTCAAGCTGTAGTAGACTCTGTAAAGAGGCAATAGGTAGCTCCTAGAATAAGTACTGTAGCAAATAAGATCTGTACAAGCTGTTCTGTTTGCCAAAAATTCAACCAAGGGACATTCAGACAGAAAGTTTTAGGTGGTAGACCTTTAGCATATTGTCCATTGTCCATTTGGGAGCCTGCAAATTGATTGCATCAGAATGCCAAAAGCTGGAAGATACAAGTTTTGCTTGGCAATTGTTGATAGATTAATCAAATGACCTGAAGCTTTTCCATCAAATACAAATGCAGCTAGCTTTGTGGTGAAAGTGTTGATTAAGGAAATTATACCTAGATTTGGAGCACCACTAACAATAGACTCTGATAAGGGATCGCATTTTACTCAAGACATCCTGAAAAGAGTCTATAAGAATCTAGGAATAGCACCAAAATGTCATGTTCCTTATCATCCACAAAGTTCAGGGTGCATAAATAAGGAACTAAAGATTATGATGGGGAAGATCTGTGCTGAAACTCATCTCAAATGGCCAGATATTCTTCCCATAGCTTTGTTTTACCTACATACAAGACCAAGAGTAGATTTACATGTATCATCCTATGAAATGCTCTTTGGACATGCCCCACTACAGGCAAAGACTTCTAAGACAGTCTATACATCTCTCTTAGGAGGAGATTGTCAACTTGTTTCATACTTAAGTGCTTTGCAACAATGACTTAAATAATTACATGATATGGGAGTATTGATCCAAGCTGGTGCATTGGATTATTCTCTCCATAATTTCAAACCAGGAGATATGGTATACATGAAAATTTTTGCTAAAACATCAACAGCACAAGGGAGTTGGTGTTAATTTCTCTATCTTCAGTAAAAGTTTTTGGTAGAGAATCATGGTATCATTGTTCACATATAAAATTAGCTCATGGTATGTTGTGTTGTTGGTTGTCTCTCGAACCGAGGATGACAATTGTCTTTGTGCATTTTTGTGCACAAAGACACCTGTACATGAAGATGTAAGGGGAAAGACACCTGTACATGAAGATGTAAGGGGAAAAGTCGATGCACAGAGACAGTCCCACTCTCTCGGCGTTGGAAGCCTGGGTCCATTGGCATGAAAAGTCGTTACACCTGGAGACTTCCTCAGCTGCATTGGATGGCCGTGTTGTTTTTTGTGCTCCATCACACCCCAAGCACTCCACAGTGCCTTGCTGCATCGCCATCTCAGCCTTTGAACCTTCTTGTTGGTTTCTTCCGCCTGTTCCACCGAAGCAGTCTTCACATGCTGGGTGAGCAAAGCCCTACTTCACCAGGGATCAACGTCGACTCGATGGCTACCCTCACAAGGTTTAACTGGCCTGTCCAAGCTGTTGCCCGGGGTGTGGCCACTGCCGCATGCTAGCAGCTACTAGGAGCCACAAGTGAGAGCTGGATGTCAGGTGAAGGTCAGTGGCTGGAGAGCTGCCCTAGAAGGGCACGACAAGCCCTCCATACCAGAGATATTACCCCTCCCTGAGCACCCCATACACCCCAATGAAAATGTATACATTATTGAACAAGAAGAAATTAAAGAAGAATAAATAATAAAAAGTGAGAATCATCAGTCAAATTGAGTCTGCAGTCAGAAAGATCATTAAGGAGAGGACCATTCCAGTGGAAGAGGACAATGCAGATGAAGAGAAGAATACAGAAAATTAATGGACATTGTTAAAAGATTGAAAATTTATACATTTAAAGACTTTGAGAAACTTGCAATGAAAAGTATCACAGCATTAATGGACTGATGGATTAAAATTTTGGGTAATGTATTATAACACAAAACAACATAACACATATTCACAAACATTCATTAATATATTTACTGCCATGGAGTTGGAGAAGAAAAATTCTTCAAGCAAAATGAAATGAGAAGAGAAGGAAAATCTGAAGTAGTGGTAAGTATATTACATGCAGCTGTAACATAACACTAATATAACAGTAACACTAACATAACACTAGCAAAACAACATAACAAAACAAAAATAACATAACAAAACATAAACACCAATACATAAACAATGTTAGGTTACATTGATTTGCTATGTGAATGAGTGAAACAATGCATAATTAGGGTACTAACAATGTTATAAGTAGTTATAAATTAGTTAGTTACTAACAAAAATTAGGTAGATACTTGGTTTAGCATAGAAATATAAGTAGACAGGAGAATTTTATTAAGATAGGGCTTTAGTTAAATAAAGATTAAAATTTAAGATAAAAGGGGACAGCTGGTAGCTCAGTGGATTGAGAGCCAGGCCTAGAGATGGGAGGTCCTAGGTTCAAATTTGGATCAGATACTTCCCAGCTGTGTGACCTTGAGCATGTCACTTGACACCCATTGCCTAGCCCTTGCCACTCTTCTGCGTTGGAGCCAATATGCAGTATTGACTCCAAGAAGGAAGGTAAGGGTTTAAAAAAAAATAAGATAAATAAGATAAGGTACTGACTTACATTACAACATACATAACAACATATATTATGTAACACAAATAACATATAATATCACACATCACACAAAATTGTAGATACATATGTAAATAATGTATATAACAGTTAGGATTGTAAATTAATTGTATTATAGTATATGTGTATATATGTTACATGTTTGTAACATATGTATGACTATGAACTGTGTGTATGGCATACATGTATATATAGTATGTGTGTGATTATATATGTAAGATGTGTGTAAATAGATCACTTATGTATGATTTTATCTATTGTTATATGTAGTTTGTATAAGTGAGTTTAATGTTTTGGTCTAATTTCTTTGTAAAACTTATGCAATGTGTTTATTATAATTTTCAAAAAATTTTCTCTGAGTTTGATGTTAATTGTATTATAATAATAGTAGAATGTTTTGTATTAGTAGATAAGAGTAGTATTCATGAGTTTAATGTTTGTATGGAAGTTGTGTTTATCTTTTGCTTTTGATGTTATTTGCTTGTTATGCTTTTGCATATGTTTGAAATTTGTACTTGTTCATTATTTAATCCCTTTTTTCCTTTCCTTGATAAAATCCCTAGAATAGGATAGTATTAGATAAGTTAAGATAGTTGAGTGTAGGTTGTTTGATATTTTGGGTAGATATTTTAGTTTAAGTAATATGTAAGTAAGTTAGTTTGTGCACAAATGCCAAAATAGTGTTTTCAACATAATTTAGGCTTTGTGCAAAGGGGGGACTGTAGTGAGGGAAATTACAGGGTGCAAAGAGTTTTGTTTGACAAGCCCTCAAGACTTAGAATTCTCCCAGGGCTGACAGGAAAAGTTCCAAACTATTGAAGACACAGTTCCCTAACTGACAGTCTGGAGCTGGGAAGTGAAGCCTGAAGGGTGTAGATCTGATCTCTCCTGGACTCCCTTGGACATCTTGGAAGCAGCCTCTTTGAATACCATCAAGCAGGAATGAGCAGGAGTTTCCCCAATACCCTCTGGTGGACAGAGAGGAAAATTGGAGGAAATCAGTCTCTCTTCTGGATATCTGAGGACTCAGTTGGATGCCTGTACCTCACCTATCAAAGGACTCTCTGAGTGTGAGAAATATGGTTACCTGTTGGACTTGCCTTTAGGAATTTATGTAATTAGTTAAGGTAGTTAAATAGTGGGTTTAATTAGAGGGTAAAGCAGTCAGATTTCCCTTCTCTCATTTTCCTTCCTTCCTTCCTCCCTTCTCTGTTAATAAGTTCAATATTATTTATATGTGCTGTTTTCACTTTGTATTATCTTCCTTCCCCCTTTCCAAAATATAGATTTAAGAGGGGCAGCTAAGTGGATTGAACTCAGGGGATTGAAAGCCAGGCCTAGAGATGGGAGGTCCTGGGTTCAAATGTAACCTCAGACACTTCCTGGCCTTGTGACTCTGGGTAAGTCACTGAACCCCCATTGCCTGGTCCTTACCTCTTCTACCTTGGGACCAATACACAGTATTGATCCTAAGACAGGAGGTGAGGGTTTTCTTTAAGTGGGGTGGGGGAGGCATTTTATTTAAAGGTACATTTTTTGCACATTGGACAAATGTTACAAGTTTCATACGCTTCCTAGTACAGCCCACTCCTTCCCAAAGCAGCCCATTCTGCTTTGAAATAACTCAAAATATTAGGAAGATTTTCCTGGTATTAAGCTTAAATTTGCCTCTTTACCACTCCCCGTCCTTAGTGTTCCTTTGGACCATTGAGGCCAGAGGAAACAAGTCTAATCTTCTTTCCCCTGGACTGTCCTCCTAACACTTTCAGATAGCAATCAGAGGGACTTTGATTTAGAGCTGGCAGGGAGCTCGGAGGCCATTGGGGCCAACTCCCTCTGTTTTTACAGAAGGGGAAACTGAGTCCCAGGGAAAGGAAGTCACTTGCCTAAGATTAATTAGAGAGCAAGAAGCAAAATCAGGATTCCAAGCCAGGTCCTCTAAATGCCCCAGATTTTCCATGCTGTCTGCCTCTCTGTCACATTCTTCCAGAGTTATCTCCCCTCGAATCCAAAGCCAACTCCAGCCCTTCCCAGTCATTGCAATACACACAGGACAGAGGAGGGATTTTTGTGAGCAATCTCGTTTTATTAATTTATTCTTTTTTTTCTCTTTTTTAAAAAAGAAGTATTCAATTTGGTATAAAAAATAAATATTTTAAATACAAGACTAAATAAATAAAAAATAATCCGTCTATATGAAACATTTCCACAGGCTACATTCATCAAACAGGAGTTTCTCCAAGGTCAAGGTCATTCTGGTAGAAAGAAGTGGATAGAAAACACTGGAAAAAGATGACTTTTGGGAAGTGCTATGGGCAAGCCCCGTCCAGGGACAAGATTACATTGGGGTGGGGTGGGAGTGACCTTATGGCTGTAGAGGACAGGCACTGGCACTGACACCTTCCAGAGAACCACCTGCCACCCCATCTAAGCCTCAGAGCCAAAATGGCAGAATGGTCAAGAGTCCAACTAGGTGGTGGTAAAGGCTGATGAATGAGAGGTCAGGAAGGGGCACAGAAAAGCATGATGAGCTCCAGAAGCTGCAAGCATTCGAGCTAACAGGAATAGCATGAGAATGGGTAGACTCAAAGAGTCAGTGTCTCTTGGGATGGCCTAGCTGGGGTGCAAGGGGCTGGGAAAAGGCACTTTCACTGGATTCGGGAGTACCAAAAATGTGGCCCTACAAAGAAGGAGGCTCAGGAGAGACAAAAGTGGGACAAGTGGGTCCTGGGGTTTCTCTAAGCCTCGATTTCACCATCAGAGCTCGAAATCTCCAGCTGCCCACTATTCTGTGCCCCAGCTCCCCTTCCCACCACCAGCCTTGGAGCCTGCCACACGGGTGGGTGCTGGTAAAGTGCTTAGAGATACTCAGAGGAAGGTATAAGTAAGTGCAAAAATATCACAACTGTTTTTCATACAGGCAACTCATTCCCCACTGTCTCCCACCCCCACCCCACCCCCACCCCGAGTTCAGGATAAAGTACAAAACATCCTCATAGCAGCTGCACCCATTCGGCTTCCCCTTCTCCTCCCGATTCTCAACTCCCCTCCCCCCCAGTGTCTAGCACAGGACTCGGCACACAGTAGGTGCCTAATAGATGCTTGCTGAATTGAGCTGAATCTAATCCAGGCATGGTAGAGGCAGGGAAGGAGATCCTTATCAGTGCTGAGGCCCTGGGGTGGGACAGAAGGTCCTCCTTCCCCCATAGCCCTCTCTCCACTCTCAAATGGGGAGAAATCTCAGTTCTGTCTTTGCTGCCACAGCAGGGACAGACTTCTCCGAGGCCAGGAAGCCAGGAAGAAGAGGGGGTGGCGTGCGTGTCCTGGGGAGAGCCCTACTGGTCTGATCCTCTGGGATGTCTCAGGCTCACTTGGGATCCAGCTAGGGCAAAGTCTCCCAGAGAGATTCTCCACCAGCCCAGGGAAGGTAACCCCAAAGCTGGCCTCCATGCTATGGAGGATGGTTTTCAGTCTGGGAGGCGCCTTCATGCGCCATGTTTGCTCCTGTGTGTGTGTACAGAGAAGTGCTTCCAGAGGCCCTCTGGGCAGAGCCACAAGAGATAAGACCTGAAAGAGGCGCCCCATCCTCACTGCCTTTCTGAGAGGCTGGAGGCCAGGCCAGAAGCATATGGCGGCAGTGTGGTGGGAGCCGTCTGCCCAGCCTTTAGGCCCCGGCCACCGAGAGCCCTCTCAGATAACAAACCCCGTTCACTAGAGGGTCCCAGGTCTGACACTCGTCTCCCCGAACCCTGCCTCCGGTCCTTGTGCCTCTATAAATATATATGCATGACATACATATATCATATCATTATTGGGGAGAGAGGAACATTAACTTTGCCAGAAAAGCACCAATAAATTAATATAAATAGAAAAAAACACAAATAAATAGACAATCATTTCGAGTTCCACACTGTGGGCACTTGGCTGGCAGGATCTCAGATCCCCCAAGGCCAGGTTTCCTCCAGTGATCTCCTGGTCCTCTCCCTTGCCCTGCTGACCCAGGAACACAGTTCTCTCCAGGCCCAGCCCCCCGCCCCCCGCCCCAGCCCCCCACCCTGCTTCTGCTCTCCTCCTAGTCCTTGGACGGCCTCGCTAGTGGGCTAGCCTGCCACTCTGCGCTGATGAGATGAGCCCCCCAGCCCCATCTCCCAGTTACCCCTCCCCTCCTAGGTCTGAGAGCTCTCTGGACCCCCCCTCCTCCTGGCATTACAATCCTCAGGTCATCTAGAGCCAGAGGAACCTCAAAGTCCATCTGGTCCAATTGGCCTATTTTACAGAGGAGAAAACTGAGGCCCAAGAAGGAGATGCTGATGAATTGAGGGCGAGGGTCTCCTCCCAGAGTCTGGTAAGTGGCAGAAGTGGGTTGGAACTTGGTAACTGAAGTCTCCATCCACTGTACCACACTCTGTTGGGTCCCCAAGCCACTGGGCCACCAGTGAAAACCACTGGCCCTCACCGTGTCCCCCTGAAGGAACTGGCCAGGCCAGGGATGGGAGATGGGATGGCTCAGCCCTCCAGGGTCCTCAGAAGCCCTACACGACAGGGTGGGACGAGGGTCTGAGGGGAGAGGCAGTGAGTTCCCAGAGCTTCCTTCATTGAACCTTCTTCACTTCCATTCCTCCAAGTTTCTTTTGTCCTTTCCTACCTCTCTTTCCTTAGAGGGGCGCTGCCTCACTCCAAGGAGCCAAACCCTTCTCTGGCACTGAAAATGGCCCCAGAGGACCCGGAGACACTGATGGCCACACCAGCTGCCAGAGCCCTCCACTGAGCCCCGAGCCCCCTTTCCCAACTTGCACCAACCTGCAGCCTAGCCCCTCTGATCCTGGCAATTCTGCATCTCCTCTCATCCCGTGCACCCACTGAGGACACGTTCCCCCTCCCCCCTTGACAATGGCACTGGTCAACCTGGTGGGGCGATCCGACCTGCGGACCGCCTAAGGGACCTTGAGAACCACCAGCGAGTGCCCTAGGCACTTGAATCGCACTTTGGGATCCTCTCTGGCCCCAGGTCTGGATCACTCTCGGGAGTCCTTAGCCCAGACCCACGTTTGGAGATCTCCCACGGGTCCAGAATTTCAGTTGAGATGCTAGAGACTCCCCCCCCCCAAGTCACGGTGAACCTTGAGATTCTTGGGTGCCTAGAAGGCCTGGGCCACCACAGAGATGACCTGCTTGTACTTCCCCAACAAATGGCAGCCCAGCTTCTTCTTCTGGAAGGTATCCTTGGTGGAGGTGTCGGGACCGTAGGAGACGGAGACGTGGGCCACGTGGTACTTCCTGCACAGACGACAGGTGAGGTTGTTGAGCAGGCCCCTCATCATGGCCGTGGTCATATTCAGCCGGCTGATGAGAGACTGGGCGCCAGGGTTGAGGGCCTTCTGGTCCCGGGTGATGTTGCCCAGTGAGGCGTTGAGGTAGGCTATGATCCGGTATAGCTCCACCAGCTTGTCCTTCTCCGTGCCGTTAGCGTGGAAGGGCGGGAAGTCCGTCACATTGGGGTTGCACAACTTGTCTAGGTTGGTCTGGAATGGATCTCCCTGAGCCTTGTACTGGGGAACAGAGAAGAACCCGAGGATTAACCACCAGTGAGTGGGGAACGAGGGGACGCTGATCAGTCAGAGGACCGTGGCTGGCTCACAAGGTCTCTGCTTACCCTGGAAGACTTTGAACAAGGGGTGATGGGAGGGAGAGGAAGCCCTGGGCTGGAGGAGCTCAGAGCCCTCCTAGCTCCTGGGACAAGCACAAGGGTCAGGGACATCAGGCCTCTGGGGAAAGTACTCATCTATCTGTTCCTAGGCTCAGAGGATGTCAGAGCTGAGAGGAACCATAGAAGAGACATCGCCAGAGATGGGAAGGAGCCTAGAACAAGGAATGTCAGGACTGAGAGGAGCTTTAGAAGAGAGAGCATCAGAGGTGGGAAGGAGCTTAGAACCCAGAATGTCAGGACTGAGAGGAGCTTTAGAAGAGAGAGCATCAGAGGAGGGAAGGAGCTTGGAACCCAGAATGTCAGGACTGAGAGGAGCTTTAGAAGAGAGAGCATCAGAGGTGGGAAGGAGCTTAGAACACAGAATGTCAGGACTGAGAGGGGCTAGAAGAGAGAGCATCAGAGGTGGGAAGGAGCTTAGAACACAGAATGTCAGGACTGAGAGGAGCTTTAGAAGAGAGAGCATCAGAGGTGGGAAGGAGCTTAGAACCCAGAATGTCAGGACTGAGAGGGGCTTTAGAAGAGAGAGCATCAGAGGTGGGAAGGAGCTTAGAACCCAGAATGTCAGGACTGAGAGGGGCTTTAGAAGAGAGAGCATCAGAGGTGGGAAGGAGCTTAGAACCCAGAATGTCAGGACTGAGAGGAGCTTTAGAAGAGAGAGCATCAGAGGTGGGAAGGAGCTTAGAACACAGAATGTCAGGACTGAGAGGAGCTTTAGAAGAGAGAGCATCAGAGGTGGGAAGGAGCTTAGAACCCAGAATTTCAGGACTGAGAGGAGCTTTAGAAGAGAGAGCATCAGAGGTGGGAAGGAGCTTAGAACCCAGAATGTCAGGACTGAGAGGAGCTTTAGAAGAGAGAGCATCAGAGGTGGGAAGGAGCTTAGAACCCAGAATGTCAGGACTGAGAGGAGCTTTAGAAGAGAGAGCATCAGAGGTGGGAAGGAGCTTAGAACCCAGAATGTCAGGACTGAGAGGGTCAGATGTGGGAAGGAACTTAGAATGTAGAATGTCACAGCTGAAAGGGGCTTTAGAATGTCAGAGCTGGGAGAAGACTCTAGGACAAAGGATGTCAAAGCTAGATGGTACCTTAGATATAGAAGGGCTCTTAAGCTGGGGTCCCTGAACTATGTTGGTTGGTTTGTTTTTTTAATTTTGATGACTGTTTTGATAGAATTGCTTTCCTTGATACTCCTCTGTATTTCCTACGTTTAACACTGTTCTTCGGAGAAAGGGCCTTCATTAGGCCTCCCTAAACAGCCAAAGGGACCAGTAGATGCACAAAAAAAGTTGAAGAGCTCCTGGTCTAGTCCAACCCCCTCACTGTGCAGAGGAAGAAACTGAGTCAGCCCATGAAGAGGAAATGAAGATGGACAAGACAGTGCATTCCTGGCAGCAGCGGGCCCCGCGCCTGGGCCTCCTGACTCCTAGATCAGGGCCCTTCCCATCGCTTGAGGCTTCCTTCCTTCCCTGACCTCCCTGCGTCATAAAGAGGGTTTGGAAGATCAAATCACATACTGGCTGTGAAAGTGCTTTGGAAAGTCTATAAATGTTACCCAGATGTGGGAGCCCATTCAGTAAGCCCTTTGTACCCAGCCCTGCGCTAAAACTCTGTGGAGAATACAGAGGAAGGCAGAGGCTCCAAAGCATCCCAGGCCAGTCCTCCAGAAGCAGAATAAGGGGTCTAGTCTCACGCCCAGTTCTCCAATGGCCAGCGGGGTGACCTTGCCCGGTCACGTCTCGCCTCTGGGCCTCGGTTTCCCCATCAGTAGTGGGAAGGGTTAGCAAGGGCCCTTGGAGGTCTAGCATTCACACCTGGCATGCATGCAAGCACACACGCCACTGTGCGCTTTCCCTTTTACACAGCTTCTTCCTGTGTGTCTCCCTCACACGCAACCACCCACAGACCATTATCTCTCTCGGAACACTGCCTCATTATCTACCGTCTCGGTTTGCCTTTGTTCCTCACTTACTGCCCATCTCTCCGGATCTCTCCGCTAGCCTCCATCTCTCCTGGTAGAACAGGAAGGGCCGCAGGGGCCCAGAATCGGAGCCTCTGCTCGGGCCTTCTAAGGAGGCAGCCGGCCTTCAGTGGAGAAAGAGAGGGCCACAGGCCACAGGCCACAGGCCACAGCTTTGGGTTCCAAGAGATGGAAAGGGCAGTACTATGGCGGCTCCACGTCCACCAGAGCTGCCTCCGAGACGGATGGCCGCTTGCTAAGGTAGCAGATGCTGGAGACGCCCTTCTTGGCTTGGGTGGTCAAGCCTGGGTTGGGCTCCCCACTCTCTCTGTGGCTTTGGGCAAGTCCCTCCTCCAGTCTGGATCTCAGTTTCTTCCTTTGTCCAATGAACATTTGACCGAAATTCCTCAAGTCCCTTCCAGCTCTGAGGATCACGGATTCTGTCCCTGGTGCTTTCCCCGTCTCTCTGTCTCTGACTCTGTCTCTCACCCAAAGCCTGCCCTCACTGTCCCCTCCGGGACTCCGTGGCCCCTCAGGACACCCCTTCCAACGCCCCTCCAGCCTTTGGGGTCCTCCTGTCCTTGCCGCATCCCAGCCTCCTGTCAAGCAATGTTGGGTGCTAACAAACACCCAACTTCCTAGAGCTCCCCCGCCCACCAGGGATCTCGGGCACCACAGCGGGGCAGACAGGCCCACTTCCTGTAGGCCAGGGTGGGGGCTGAGGGCAGGGAGCATGGAGGAGGTCACTCACATAATAGGTGAAGAGTTCCTGGGCGCTGTTATTGAGCTGATTCAGCTGGTTCCGGATCTGGAACGTGAGGTTGCCTGGGCACTGATGGCGCATTTCGCATTTGGGATCATCGGGGGTGATGGGTAGGGGGCTCCCGGCCCCATGTTTCCAGTGCAGAACCAGCAGCAGAGGCATAACTCCTGGAAACAGGTGGGGAGGGGGCTATGAGTGGGAGGGCCTCCTCTTCAGGCCAGTGTGGATGGGAAGGGGCTGAGCCGGGGAGGGAGGCCAGAATGATCCCTCCCCTTTCTAGAGGGAGGTGTAAGGTCAGCCCTAACAGGTCAGTGGGGCCAGAACCCTGCAGATGTGAAAACTGAGGCTGACAGAGGGAGGAAGAGCTTGTTCAAGGTCCTAGAGCCCGAGGGGGATGAGCTCCAGCTCTCTCCATCTTTTCGTTGCCCGGACTCTTCCTCTGTCTGTCCCATTCCATCCTTCTCTCCCTCGCTCCCCAGCTCTTCCCCCCTTTCCAATGCCACTTATTTCTGTTCCCTCCCCCTGTCTCTTCTCTTCTCTCTCTCCCTCTTTCTCTGTGACTCTGTCTCTTCCTTTCTCTCCATTTGTGTCTTCCTGTCACTGTCTCTCTTCCTGGGATCACTGATCAAGAAAGGAAAGGAGTTCAGAGCTTTCAAGATCTCAGACCTAGGGCTGGAAGGAACCGCAGAGGAGTAAACTGAGGTCAAAGAAGTTATGGGACTTGCCCCCAAAGTCACAGAGGTAGTCATTTTCCAAGGGAAGATTTGAACCCAGGTCCTCTGCCTCCAAACCCAAACTCTGGGGATTGCTCCACACTGTTCTGTACCTCTCCATCTCTGGATCATCTCAGACACTTGCTATGTGTGTCATGGGGCTTCTCTGAGGATCTGTTTCCTCATCTGTAAAATGGGCACAACTCGCCCTGGTGAGGATCAAATGAGATATCTCCTGTCTAACATATCTGGCAAACCCCAGCCCATAAGAAACATGTCAGCTGGTAATACTGATTTGTGTCGGAGGACCAGGGAGGCATCGCAAAGAAGGGGAAGTGGGCTGGGAGCTTCCTCTCCCTACCTGTCAAAGGCTGGCCATGGGAAGAAGCCGGAGGGCTGCCTGACTCTACCGTGCCCCAACAACCTCTGGCCCAAGGTGCTCCAAGGCAAAGGGAAGTGCTCTGCCCCACAGTTGTCAGGGGTGCGAGCCTCCTAGGGCATCTACCCTTTGGAGACCTGTTCCAGAACCTCCCTCTCTCTAATTCTACCCTGCTTCCACATGGGCAGATGGCCACACCATAGAGAGACACAGTAGACCTGCAGTCAAGGAGTTCTGGGTTCAAGTCCTGCTTCAGATACTTCTCAGCTATGTGACCCTGGTCAAATCACTTAACCTTTGTCTCCTTATCTGTAGAAATGGACTAATAAGAGCCCCTGCTTCTTAGGCTTGTGAGGATCAAATGAAATGGCAATCATCAACTATTCTGCAAAGTTTAAAGTACATCAGTGGTAGCTAGTCTGAATATTAGAACTCTTTTACATCGCTCAGCTCTAGCTCTCTCACTCTGCTCTCAACCAAGCCACCATAGAGTGGAGGAAAGAGCTCTGGGTTTGACGTTGGGTGAGGTGGGTTCAATGCTCAGCTCTGTCACTCCCTATGTGACCTTAGACAAGTCATTTCTCTGCCTTCATGTGAAAATGAGCACTGATCTCAATGGCCTCTAATCCAGTTCTCTCTCTATGATTCCGGGACCCCTTTACTCTGGGGCCCCCATCTTTATGCCCCAACAGTCTCTCTTAATCAATCAATGGTTGGTTAAATGCCTACTGTGTGTCGGGCACTGACTGATATCCCCACAGCCCTGCCCACCATCCCACACCCCTATTCTGTCCCTTCTAATGTTGTCCCCTCGCCTTGTCTCTCCAAAGAGAATCCTCCAGGTCACTCTCACTCAACAGTATTCCCATTCCCTGGCAAGAAAGTCAGAGGATTGTTTTTTAAGACCCTTCCCTTCCTTCTTAGAATCAATACTGTGTATTGTTTCCAAGGCAGAAGAGTGGTAAGGGCTAGGCAATGGGGGTGAAGTGACTTGTCCAGGGTCACCCAGCTAGGAAGTATCTGAGGTCAGATTTGAACCCAGGACCTCCCATCTCTGAGCCTGGCTCTCCATCCACCAAGCCACCCAGCTGCCCCCTAGTCAGAGAATTTTGAGCCTCACTCCTTCAGTTTATAGATGAAGAAACTGAAGCCCCACT
>NC_077229.1:20524074-20606574 GCF_027887165.1 Monodelphis domestica | reverse complement strand
CGGGTCCGGCCCGGACCGTCTCCCCCTCTAGGGCTAGCTGGAGGCGGCGGCTTGGGGGGCTGCTAGCAAGCGCAGGGATAAACACAGCTGGCTCGGCCCGGCCCCGCCCGGCCCACCGTCCGCTCCTTCCTCTGGCCCCGCAGGGGCTGCCGGGCATCCCTGCTCCCACCCCACCCTCTCCTGGGACCGGGGATGGAGAGATGGCGGGGTCCCCCCTCCCAGCCCGTCCGCCGGAGCTCCCACAGCCGAGAAGCCTCCGCCGCCTGCCCCAGTGCGCCATCGCTCCCGGCTCCCAAAATCCCCCAGAATTCCCCCCGCCGGATCTAGCCCCTCGCCCCACGCCCGGGCCCCCCCCCCCCAACTTGGCCCCTGGACCCTCCCAGCGTGGCTCGGCCCCTCGCTCCCCCTGCTTCCCCCCTGAGTGCCCGGGGTCCACTCGGCCCCCTGACTCTGCCTCCCCTCCGAGCCTCCCCGGAGCTGCCCCAGCCCAGGGCAGCATCTCGGGCACACTGGACATGGGTGGGGACGGGGAGGGCCAAGAGAGAAGCCCAGCAGCCCGGCCCCTCGGAGGCTCTCTGTTTGACAAAGAAGGAAACTGAGGCCCAGCAAGAACTAGGGGCCTCCCCTGGGGCCGGGCTGGGATCATTCCGGCTGTGCCTCAGTTTCCCCCTCCTCTGGCCCCTGCCCCGTACCTGACATAGTTGCTGCCTCCCCCAACACCCCTCCATGGGCTCTGCTCGCCAGGGAAGCCAGGCTCGGTGCTCAGCCTCGGCCGGTCAGGCCGGCACTGGCGGGTGGGGTGGGGTAGCAGCGCTCGGGCCGGCTCCAGGCCCAGTTGGGGTGTTTGTTTGGGGTGTGTTTTTCCCCTGCACTCGCTGTTTGTCTTTCCCCCTGGCTCCCTCCCGGGCTCGTTCCCAGGGTCACGGCCCCCCCAGCCCCACCCGGGAGTGGCAGCCCAGCCGGGCCCCTTCCAGCTGTGACTTCATCCGCGTCCACTCCAGCCCCTGCGAAGGGAACCGGCCTGGAGCACGGATGGAGCTCACACGTGGCCACGGGGGGATCTGGCTGCGCTGGCGGCTCCCCAGCCCCTGAGTCATAGCCACGAAGGGCCGGCGGAGACGGCTGGCCCCAGCCCCATATTCCACAGGGGAAGCCTGGAGCCTCCCCCCTCCCCCGCCCGGGAAAGGGACTCGTCCAAGGGCACCCCGAAAGGAGGAAGTCGGGGCCAGGCTTCGAGCCCTGCTGGGAGAAATGACCCATCATGGCTCCCGTTTCTCTAGCATGTTCTAGTCCTCACCTTGTTGGAGCTGCTGCCCCCATTTTACAGATGAAGGAACGAAGGGAAAGGCATTGAGGAAGCGCTTGCCAGGCGCCCAGGAAGCCGCTGAGCAAACAACCAAGCCATCAAGTAGTAAGTGACTTGCCCAGGGTCTCACAGATCCTAGGATTTGAACTCAAGTCTTCTAGACTAGTCTGCCATCCTTTCGGGCAGAGCCATGGGGGCCCGCCAGGAACAAGGCCCAGGAGACATGGCCCACCGTGCCCCCCTGCCACCACCCCTTTGCCAGGGCATCAGGATGTAGTGGATTGGGGGTCAAAGTCCTTGCTGCTTTGGCTTTTACCACAAGGGTAACTTGGACGGGAGAGTCCCTTCCCTTATCTCGGGTAAAATGATCATCAGGTTCCCACCAAAAGCCCGCCTCCTCTGGGGAGGCTTCCCTGATTGCCGCAGCCCCCCACGTGCCCTCCTGTCTCTTACTTGGTTCTTGCCTATCGACTGTCTCGTGGGAGTTCACGTTAGGCCCACAGAGGCAGCGGAGGGCACACTAGTTGGCAAGTCAAGAAGCCCCAGATTCAAATTCTGCCTCTCACACCCCCCACCCGTTTGAGCCTGGGGGAGTGGTCTCGCCCTCTCCCTAGGGCAGGATTCTGGCGCAGCCAGAGGGAATGGCCATTCCTGGAGGGAATCAGAGAAAGGCCCCAGAATTCTGGAACCCACTCGAATTCGGTGCCCCTGCTCGGAGGCTGAGCAGCAGAAAGGGAATCTTGTCCGTCCCTTTCATTTTACAGATGGGGAAACTGAGGTCCTGCCTCCCCGCGGGCATTGGGCTCTCCCCAGGACAGGAAATCCGTCCTAATGCTCTCTGCTCTGGGCAGGATCTGAGTTCTATTTCACCCTTCTCAGAGGCCCGAGGCTGAGGGGCTGAGTTGGGTTGGGGGGGGTCGGATGGAGGGGGGAAGCCAGGTGGCAGGAGGGGGAGGGGGGCAGTTCCGGGCTGAAGGGTATGACGGGAATGGCCCACGGCCCCAGCGTCAGGGGTCCCAGGATGCTCCGGGGCAGGGGGCACCTGCCTGGGGCCCCAGGGAATTCTGGGAATGTCTCTGACCTCAGCCCCTGGCCGCCCTCCCGCTGATTCACTCCGGGGACCCTCGGCCTGCCCCGGCCTTTGAATCACCAGCCGCCCCCCGCAGAGGGTGAGCAGGCCCTTTGTCTGCTCGTGGGTCACCCGGCTGCTGAGCGGCCGGCGGGGGGCTGGGGGCGGGGTGGGGAGGACCTGGCCGTCCTGTGTGGGCCGCGAATGCCAGTGACTCACCAGGTAGACAGGCTGGCTGGGGGAATTCCCCATAACTAGCCATCCAGAAACTGCCACTTTCTCCCTCCCCGTGAGGGCCCCGAGGGGCCCCGGCCGCCTCAGCCCTTTCCCCGCCCCCTCCCCGCCTTCGGCCAGGGCCCGGAGGGAGGCTCGCCCAGGCCCCTCCGGGCAGAAATCCCAGTGGGCTCATGGAGGAGGCTTCAATCCCTGGATTTGACATATGAGGAAACTGAGGAACTGAGAGGGAAGTGATTCCCCCGATCGCTAGGAGACACAGCTTCTCTCTTAAGCCCAGCTCTCCTTCTGGGACCCCCAAGCCCCAGGCCTAGCTCAAACCGCAGTGAACAGCTTCATCCCTGCCTCAGTGTCCCCATCTGGGAAATGGGCCCCAGGAGTCCAGCATCCTTGGCTCTGGAGAGGGAGGAGGGGTCTGCCCTGGGGGAAAAGGGACCAGGGAACGACTTTGGGGAGGCTTCCGAATCCGACCCTCTGCTTGGGCCTGTGTCTCCTACCCCGAAAAGCAAGAACCCCCTTCGGATCCCCCAGACGGGGCGGGCAGCTGAGATCCGGGCTGCGTGGACCCATTCACCTTCTCCCAAGGGGCCCCCTTGTGGCCGAGGACCTTTAGTCACGCCGGGCTCAGGCCAGGGGGTCCCCCGGATTCCCCAATCCAGAATGAACCGAGCCCCCACTTCTCAGAGGGCTGGGGAGGTGAAATGACTTGGCCAAGGTCACTGGGGGGGGGGGGAACAAGGCTGAACTGAGCGGGGGCAGAAGGAGGCGGAAGCCGTGCCCCGCTGGGTCTGCAGCCAGGAGCAGAGGTTCCAGGCTGGGGCAGAGTTCAAGGTCGACGTTCAGCCTGGCACCGGGCTCAGGGCTCTGACTGAACACACGCAGGGCAGGCACTGCCATCCAGTGGACTCTGGCATTTCCTCCAGCTTCCCTGCTGGGGGTGCCTTTGGAGCCCGCCCCCGGGTTCTGTCGGGGCTGCTCGGCCCCAGCTGAGCCGCCCTGGGACCCGCTAGACAGGGAGCCCCGGGCTAAGTGGAGGTGCCTCGCCGCCGCCCCCCACCGCCTCCAGGAAGTCCAGCTGCAATCCTGGCATTTCCCAGATGCTTTCGAAGTCAGGAATGGACCTCCTGGGAATTACATCAGGGAGAAAGTGTTTGGGGTTCTTTCTTCCGGTTTGTGGGAGTGTTTTTAAAATGCAGCCGGAAACGGGATGGCTCCGGGGCAAGTGCGGCCACCTCCCCCCTTCTCTGTGGGGCCCTCTTGGGGAGCAGTCGGAGGGGCTCCATCCCAGGGCAGCGCTGTCCAATGGGCACGCTACTTCTCGAGCGGGAAGGGATCTCATTTTACAGATGAGGAAACTGAGGCGGAGAGGGGCAGCACATTTCCAGGATGATAATGAATGTATAAGGAGCCACTGAGCTACCCTGCCTCAGACACCAGCCCTCCCACTCTTTACCAGATACTTGGAGGCGAGTTGGCCCCCTCTCACCTCCAGATAGGGCTTTCACTGCCCCACAGCTGCTTCTCAGCCTAGGGAGGTGGGACAGGGGCTATACCCCTTATTTGACAGATAAGGAAACTGAGGCTCAGGGAGAACCTTGAATCCCAGGATTCTGAGCTGGAAGAGAGCTGGAGACAGATCTTACAGATGGGGAAACTGAGGCTGAGAAAGGGGAAGGTATTTGCCTAAAGCCACATAATGAGTTAATGGTGAGGCTGGCCAAGGCTGAGTGCTTCACCCACAGCTAAGCAGGGAAGCCAAGCAGGACAGGAGTGGGGGAGGCAGCTTCAGAAGCCTTAGGGGTCCTGCTTGTGACTGGTACAATCCTGGCAGAACAGCACATAGTAGGCACTTAAAAAGTGCCACACACATAGGAGCCAAATGCCACCCAAGGTTAGGGCTTCAAGAAAGGAAGGAGTGAGGAGCAAGGAAGGAAGGAAGGAAGGAAGGAAGGAAGGAAGGAAGGAAGGAAGGAAGGAAGGAAGGAAGGAAGGAAGGAAGGAAGGAAGGGAGGGAGGGAGGGAGGGAGGGAGGGAGGAAAGGGAGGGGAGAGAGGAAAAGAGGATGAAAGGAAAGGGAGGGAAGGAAAGGGAGGGAAGGAAGGAGAGAGGAAAGGAGGGAAAGAAGGAAGGAAAAAAGGAGGGAGGGAGGGAGGAAAGGAGGGAAAGAAGGAAAAAGAATGAAGAAAAGAGGGAGGGAAGGAAGGGAAAGGAGGGAGGGAGGGAGGGGAGGGAGGAAAAGAGAAAGGAAGGAAGAAAGGGAGGAAAAAGAGGGAGGGAAGGAAAAAGGGAGAGAGGGAAAGAGGGAGGAAAAGAAGGAAGGAAGGAAAAAAGGAGGGAGGGAGGGAGGAAAGGAGGGAAAGAAGGGAAAAGAAGGGAGGAGGAATGAAAGGAGGGAAGGAAGCAAAGAAGGAGGAAAGGAGGGAAGTAAGGAAGGAAGGAGGGAAGGAAGGGAAATAAGGAGGGAGGGAGGGGAGGGAAGAAAGGAGGAAGGAAGGGAAGAAAAAGAGGGAGGGAAGGAAGAAAGGGAGGGAGGGAAAAAGGGAGGAAGGAAGGAGGGAGGGAGGGAGGAAAGGAGGGAAAGAAAGAAGGAAGGAAGGAAGGAAGGAAGGAAGGAAGGAAGGAAGGAAGGAAGGAAGGAAGGAAGGAAGGAAGGAAGGAAGGAAGGAAGGAAGGAAGGAAGGAAGGAAGGAAGGAAGGAAGGAAGGAAGGAAGGAAGGAAGGAAGGAAGGAAGGAAGGAAGGAAGGAAGGAAGGAAGGAAGGAAGGAAGGAAGGAAGGAAGGAAGGAGGGAGGGAGGGAGGGAGGGAGGAAGTGGTCTTCACCGCCCTCACCCAGGAAGCCCTGGAGCCTGGCTGTTCACGGACGTGTGTTTTCATGTGTATGTGTGTGTATGTGTGTGTGTGTGTGGCTGCACGCCCCCAGAATGGCTGTGGGTTTGGGCATGATCCTGTCCATGTCTTGGTATGTTTCGGAGAGAGCCGTGACAGACAGCGTAACGTATGTTACTGTGTTACACAGAATATGCTCTCTAGAACGTTTCCTCTAACGTATCCAATGTTCCTAATATGTTACATCTGGTGTAGAATGTTTCTAGAGAACTCGTACTTCCGTCCCGGGGGGCGCCTGGGTCCGGGCTTGTCCGTTCTTCATTCCAGGGCCAGAAAGGACCTCAGGGGCGCCTCCTTTTTCAGATGAGGAAACAGTCCAAGTTGATGAACTCACTTGGCCAAGGTACAAGAGCATGGAACATAAGAATCAGAATTCGAACTCAGGTCGTAGATCATCCACATAGGGTTCTGCGGGGATCTCTATGTGTCTAGTGGAGTTTGTTTCTGTCTGCCTCTCTGGGTGGTCCTCCCCTCCCCAACTACCTTGGAAGCATTTTGCAAAGATCCTCTATAAACTTAAACACGCTGTTTCCCCCATCAGGTTGGAAACTGGGCTGCTCAGTGGATAGAGCCAGGCCTGGCAAGAGGAGGTCCTGGGTTCCAATTTGACTTCAGCTACTTCCTGGGTGGATGACCGTGGGTAGTCCCTTAAGCCTGCTTGCCCAGCCCTTCTAGCTCTTCTGCCTTGGAGCTGCTACCAGAGGAGGGATTGAAAGCAGCCGCTTCTCCCTGCCCTTCGGTGTCTCGTCTCCCGGGCGGGCGATGGGCAGCTCCCGCAGGGCAGGCTCTGTTTCACTTTTAGTTCTGTATTTCCGGGGCCTGGCACAGGGCCTGGAAGCCGGAGGGGATGGATTCTCACCTATTGGAGGAATGAAAATGATTGGGACGGCCCCGTTTTTGTCCGGATCTCTGGTGCCACGCTGTGGTTGGCATCGATGGGCGCTTACCAAATGTTGCTTCCTATCTGTGGCCCAACAGACAGGGCATTGGTTTTGGAGTTCGGAGACCCGGATTCCAATCCTGACGCCGACACGGCCCTGGGCCACTTTAGAGCCTCAGTTTCTTTCTCTGTAAAATGGGGGGGTTGAAGTCATTCCCCTCGCGTGCCCGTGGATGTGGGTATCTGGGTGCACGGCTAGCATACGTGTCATGGGTGCCGGTGCACACGCGTGTCCCCCCCTGCACGGCTGTCTGGGGCTGCGTGTCCGTGGCTCTCTTGGCATCTGCCAGTGCATCTCCGTGTGTGTCATTTCCTTGGCAGGCCTCCTGCTCCGGCTGCTCCCCGCCCGGGCCCCCGGGAATGGCTGTGGGCCCCGGAATGTGGCAGCGGCAGCTCTCGGCTCTCGCCCGCCCAGCCCAGGCCGGCCACCCTGACTCTTGGCTGGGCCGCGGTGCTGATGTCAGAGGCGAGCTGACAGCTTCTCCCGCTGGATTTTCCGAGAGGGGAGAGACGGCATCCCGGGAGGAGGAGGAAGGATGTTTCACTCAATGGTTTCCTGACCTCAGAGGCAATAAACAGGACAGGAAGAGGCTGCCGCCGCCGCCGATCTCTCACCTGGAAGCTGGCATCCTCCCGGGACCCGCCACCCACGGCATCCTGGGCCGATGAGGAGGATGGAGCCAAGGGGTGGGGATCCTGGCTAGGGCGGGGATGGTGATAGTGAGGATGAGGTCATAGGAGAGCCCGAGCCCAGAGGGCCTTCCGAGGCCATCCCTCACGGAGACCGCAGACAGGAAGGGACTTGCCCAAGGTCACACAGCCAGGAAGTTCCAGCGGAGCCAGGATGGATGGAAGCCTATAAACTTTAGCCTTCTCATTCCCAAACCAGGCCCCCTTTCCACTGTTCCGTACTGCCTTGGGGCTCCCTCCAAGGGAAGGGGAAGATCCCCAATGGCAGCGTTCTCCATTCGGCTTCTCCTGTCCTTCCTCACTGGGCCCTGCTCCTCCTCTCTTTAAGCCAGGCTCCTTACATCTTCCCCACCTTTGGGTACTCTTCAATCCTAACACACTGGCCTCCGGCTCGGCCATTCCTCATACAAGATGCCCCATCTCCAGGCATTTTCTCTGGCTGTGCCCTCCACCGGGAATGCCCTCCCTTCTCTCCCCTGGCTTCCCGTGAGTCCCACCTTCTGCAGGAAGCCTTTCCCAATCCCCTCCTGTGGATGACCGCAGAGAATGTGGCCACACATTGCCGTGAATGTGGCGTCTCCCGTTCTAGGCTGGGAGTCTCCGGAGCTCAGAGGCCGGTTTTGACTCCGACTCTCCGGGTCTGGCACCCAGCAAGAACCGAATCGATGCTTGTTCACCTGAGCGCAATCAGAGCTCGGAGCAGAGAATGTTGGGGCTGGAGGAGCCTTAGAACAGGGAAAAGAGAGCTTAGAACAGAGGGCGTACGAGCCGGACGGGGCACCACTGACCGGCTGGTCCAATTTCTTTTCAGAAACACGAGGAAAGATTCAAAGAAAGCAACAAGTGCCCAGGTAGGAAGTCTCCAAACAAAGATTCGCACACAGCTCTCCTGCCTGGACAGCCTCTTTCCACTGGGCTACACTGCCTCCCTTGACGATGCTCCTGATGATGATTATGGGACAGCCTAGGAGGCAATGGGAATGGCGCTGACCCCACGCCCACAGGGAACCAATCCTAAAGGCAGACTTGTCCTGCGTCTAGACCTTCCCACCCGCACCCCGCCACAGTTCTCCTCTTCTGTGTGTGTGCTCCCCACAAAAGTGTTCCCTAGGATGGACAAGCAAGACTCTGGGAGAGGGCTCTCAAGTAGCCCCTACAATCACAGGTTCTAGAGCTGGAAGGAATCTTTGAGACCATTCCACAAGTGAGAGAAACTGAGGCCAGAGAACTCATGGCATGCCCCAGGTCACATGGAAAGTAAGTAGTAAAAGTGGGATTCCAATCCAGGTCATAGGATTGTATCAGTAGATCTGGGAGGGGGCCTGCCTGCAAATTATCCAGTCTAAGCCGCTGCCCTCTCATTTAACAGATGAGGAAGACAAAGCCCCAAAGATTCATTGACTTGCCTAGGATCACACAGGGGCAAGTGACAGAGGCTGGATTTGAACCCATGTCCTATTGAACCTAAATCCATTGCTATCTGGATGAAGTTTTATTATAGTGCTGACCATCATGTCCAGTGGTCACTAGTATCCTTCCGATCCAGCTCTCCTGGTTAATTGGCCTCTGCTCTCTCCCTTCTTGGCCAACCCTTCTTTGTCCTCTCTGTCATGGTCCTAGTCCTTCGCCTCTCCTTGAGGAAGCATCCGTGCTCACAGACACCCCGATGAGTTCCCAGAGCCACATGGGGCTGGAGACGGGAGCCCACCTTGGCCCACCGACACCTAGAGGACTCTCCTTCCTCTCCCCATGGGCCTCTGGTCGTCTTCCCCATGAGCCAGGCTCCAAGCGGGGTGTTTCATCAGCTCCCTCGCTGGCTAGCCTTAACCCTATCCTGGGGCTCTTCCCCTGGAGCAGAGAAGTAACTCAGCAGCTTCCCACCGCGAGGAGGACGAGACAGAGCTGCTCCCTGGTCGGGGGCCCAGTTGGCTCCACTTGCCTTGAGATCTGGGTCGGTGAGCCCAGCTGAGCGCCCGGCCTGCGCCGTCCACCCCACGGGGCCAGCAGCGTTCAAGAACGTGATTCGTCTCGATTTTGCTGTCTCGAGGAGCCAGGGAGGGGCCGCCTCCTCGTTCCTCTGACCTGAAGAGCTCAGCTGGGCTCGCAGAGCCCTTCCTGGGAGCCTCCAAAGGGCCGACTGACCAGCTGTAGGCCATGGAGCCTGCTGGGGGAGCTTCATTTCCTGGCCGGCCCTTCTGAGCGGAAGTCAGAACCAGGATGGGTGTTGGAGGCCCTGGGCTGGCCGCACTCTCCCAGTGGCTGCTAGCCAGCCTAGCTGGTGCTTGACATCCCACCCTGCTCCCCTGCCCTCTCCTCGCCCTGGGCTGGGCTGCTCCAGCAGCTTATCAGCCTGACGGGAGCCCATGAGGCAATCCGCTCTCTGATCTCCTGCCCGAGCTCTTCTCCTCTCTTCCCGTTTCCCTGGCTGCCACCTTTCCTCTTCTTCCATGTCCCGGGTGGTTCTCAGCCTCCAGTCGACCCCCCCCCCACTTGGCCACAATGGCTACTCCCGGCATCGGGACCCCCTCCCATGTGCCCCCCCCCCGGATGGCGGGTCCCCGTGTCCCCAGACAGAAGAACACAGGCTCATCGCCCTCCCGAGTGAGAGGTCAGTCTAACCCCAGAACGCCAGAGTTGGCGGGGCGACAGATGAGAGAGCTGACATCCCCACATTCCAGTGACTTCCTCCAACTCTCATGAGACAAGGGTGGAATAGGGAATAGAGAAAGGAAACTAGGAAGAGCCAGGTTCAAGTCTCCCCTCCCTTAACTCCACAGTGTTCCAGACTAGAAGTTGAGGGAAAACTGTGCCCCAATCTATATTATTCGAAGGAACTTCCTAAAACAATCACAGGTTCGAAAGGAAAAACCCCACCATTGCCCAGGAGGGGTGGGGTGCTGCCCCCCAGGAAGAAGGGTGTCATCGGCATGAATAGTCCCAGTTACAAGTCACTTCAGGACTTTGGGCAAGTCTCTTCCCCTCTCTGGGTTTCAGTTTTCTCATCTGTGAAATGGAGACTTTGAATTAAATGGCCTCTAAAGTCTCTGACAATCTTCCACACGTTGCAGGACAGGCCTGAGAGGGAGAAGCCCCAGAAGCCATTAGGGCACGTGCAGTGGGGAGAGTCAGCCAAGGCTGGGGTCTTGCCCTACCTTGTAGAGCCTTCCTCTAGAGAGAAGTGTCCATGGATAGGCTGAACCTTCCACGGCTGCCTTCTTCCCCTGACTCATGAAACAATGTTTTGGGCAGCCTAGAGAGAGATACAAGACAGAAGGAAAAGGCCGACATATGCAGGAGGGAGATCCAGATTCAAATCCTGACTTAAACACTTGCTACCTGTGTCCCTTTGGATGAATCACTCCTTTTTCCCAGCCTCCCTCTGAGACCATGCCACGATGCTTGGATCCTCTGGGCCTCTGCTTCCTCATCCGTAAAATGGACAATTGGACTAGCTGATCTCTAAGGCCCCTTCCTGCTTAAAGCCCATCACTCGAGCTGCATAGTGGGTTGTCTGGAAGGTCACTGACAGCAAGAATGGCTGCATTTCTGTCTTTCTGTGAATGATGTATCGATTACTGGAGGATAAAAGGTAGGAAAGCTGTAAGGCTGCTCTTATTCCCCCAGGACATCCACACACACATGCATGCACACGTGCACACGTGCATGTACACATATACACACATGTATGCACACACACCTCATTTTAGTGTGCTTCTGAGGTCAATATTGATTTTCCGAATTGAAGGGCTATTGCCGCTCTGCCCTGAGAAGTCAAGAGAAAGCGCTCACCTCATGTCTCTGGGTCACACTTGGGGGATTCTCAGAACATTTCAAGCTCTTTCCTTATTGTACCCCAAACTGCTCTCGTCTAACAGCAAATGTAGTCAATAACTGTTTATTGGGGGGTTCGAACCCTCCCCTTCTGAATTAGAATCGATACTGAGTACTGATTCCAAGGCAGAAGAGCAAAGGCTGGGCAACTAGGGTGAAGTGACTTGCCCAGGGTCACCCCGCTAGGAAGCGTCTGAGGCTCCAGAGGATCTCGCCGGAAAGGAAGAGTCCGCCGATGGGGCAAAGGGCACTGCTGTCTTATTTGAGGACACCGTCGCGCCTGGCCCGTCAGCAGCCAGCGGCATCCACACGCCGCCACCTCCTGACTCGGAGTCTTGGGCGATGGCTGACGGTTTTTCGCCGTGACGTCTCTAAAGGAAGGCGTGCAGGTGGGTAGAGGGGAAACTAAGGAACATGTGGGAGCCTCTCTGGCGGTATTCCCTCTATTGCCAGGGCCTGGCACGGAGCCCACAACGTCCCCACGCTGTGCTGGCACAGACGCTCGCATCCAGATGCCTGCTCTGTCACAGGCTAGCGTGTGTGATACAGTCGAGACAGTCTTCCCTCGCCTGGCCCCCGTGGCAGGGCTGAGTTCTTTGGGGGGAGAGAGAAGCCCCCATGCAGGATGGGGGTGAGGCACAATCGTTGCAGGCTCCCAGGACCCAAGGAATAGCACCCAGGGGCCAGGCAGTGGGAGCTCCCCTTCCCAGGCTGGGATTTGGGGATGGCGGAAGGAATGTTGGTTTTAGAGTCAAGGAACTGTATGACCTTGGGCAAGTCACTTGTCTCCATGTTACTAGTGCTCAGAGTAAAGTAGGTGATTAATAAATGATGGTCAAACATTGAATGAATGTCTCCTCCACTATTAAATCCTATGGATCTTACTCCTGCGGGTAAGCCCGGTGAGGAGAACAGAGACTTGGAATGGCAGTCACAAGACCTAGACCCTACAATTCACCAGCTGTGTGATCTTGGACCAGTCATTTCCTTGCCCGGGGCCTCAACGTCTCCATTTGTTCAAGGAAGGAGTCGAACTATAGGGTTCAGATCCAGGTTCCTGGATCGTCCCTCCCTCCCTGATCCGTCTTCTGTTTCCACACACACAGGACCAGCCCCATCAGGTAAGAGATTCCTGTTGCGGGTCCACGTGGGCAGCCAGGGGCAGCCCGGCCACTGGGCAGGCCAGTGTCGCAGCCATGCCGGCCGCAGGCTCGTTGCAGGCTGCTGGACTGCCCGGTTCACTTTCTGGACAACAGTGCCCCCCACTGCCCGCTGGGAAAGCAGACTCTGGCTGCCAGCCCGGCTCCGGCACTGGCCAGACGTGGAAGGGAAGCCGATTAGGGGAGACCCTTGAAGAAAGGGCCCAGCAGGCCCCCTGGCTGGAGGAACGGAAGACAGCGGGCTGGCTCGGGCTCTCTGCTCCCTGCTAGAGCCGGGCCACCCGAGGGCCCGAGGACTCAGAGCCGGTGTCCGGGGGAGAGGATGCTGGACACGGAGGTGGGAAGCCCCGGGCTTGCCTTACGGGCACAGAGGTGCCAGTGGGCTTCAGAGGGGACCCTCCATGGTGCCAGGCCCTGTGCCAACTCCTGTTGGTCTAGACTTCCCCTGACCCACGAGGCCTCGGCTTCTGCCCCTCTCCCTGTGGTCCTCACGGTGACCCAGGGAGAGCCTGGGGAGTTGGGGCCCTCGCTGGCCCATTTCATAGATGAGGAAACTGAGGTTCCGGGAGGTAAAGAGGCTAATCCCAGGCCACAGGGCCAGAAGGTGGCCTCCTAGAGGAAGCTCAAGGCCTGAACCAAGAGTAGGAAAGGAACCAGGAGAGGGAGCCATTGACCAGAGAGAGGGGAAGGAAGTGTGGCAGTGACCCAGGGCAGAAGGCTCAGAGGGAGAAGCAACTGGACCAAAGCCCTGGGGTGCACGGGGAGCCCCAAGGCCTTCGACAGGCAGGCTGAGGCGCAGGTCTACAGCCCAAGGGCCAGTGGCTCATGGCACGAAAGGCCTGAGAGCTGGCAGAGAAGACTGAGATCCTCCAACCCAAAGCTCTCAGTAGAGGGGCAGGGATGACATGCGGGGAAACTGAGGCTCTGGGGACTGAGAAACCGAGGCAGGGTTTGCGTCTCTCACTCCAAATCCAGCATTTGCTCTACTCAGCCACACGGGTCAGATTTATCCTATTCCAGGTGAAGCATTTGCCCAGGGTCAAGCCAGGAGTTATAGACGGCTCTTGCCGACACTGGGGACGATTCTGGGGGCTCCACAGCCCTGGGAGCCCTCCTGCCCTCCCTCCAGTCTGTCCTTCATCAGTCTTTGAGCCCCTGGGGGGTGCCAGACACTGTCCTCGGTGCTAGAGGCCCAGAGGAAGAGGGGGGCTTCCCTCCTGGCTGCCCTCTCCCTGGGCAGCCCAGCAAGCAAAGCAGAGCCAAGGGAACCCCGAGGGGAGCGGAGGGACCCCCAGAGGCCTCCAGCAGAGGCAGGCCTGGAGGGGAGGAAGACAGCTGCTCCCCCAAGTGTCATGTGTGGCTAGAGAGTGACGGATGACAACCTGAAGGGCTCCAGTAATGCAGAGAATGTGTTCTGGGCACATTTTCTCTTTTGAGCCTCTCCATAGCCCTGAGAGGAAGGTGCTGTGATGATCCCCATTTTACAGATGGGGAAACTGAGGCACAAAATTACAAGTGACTTGTCCACAGTCTCACAGCCAGTTAGGGCCTGAGGCTGGGATTTGATCTCAGCTCTTCCTGACTCCAGGCAGAAGACTTCAGACTTGAAGTTCTGAGGGGGATGAGAAGCCGAAGGAACTCCCTGAGCAGGAAGCTGAAATGGGCAGCTGTTGTGGAAGACAGACTGGGATGGGGATGAGATTCTTCTAATCTGAACTCTTCCTTTTGCCAATGAGGAAACTGAGGCTTGGGAAGGAGGGAGGGACTGACTTATCCCCAGTGAACCAGGACAAAGACCTTCTGGGAGACGTGGGGACGGTGTGGAAAGAGTACTGGTTTGAGAGCCTCGGGCCCTGGGTTCCAATCCTGCCTTTATCCCAGGGAGACCCTGGCCACGTCACTTCCCTCCCGTCAGACAAAAGGGTTGGACTAGATGATCTCCAGGGTCCTTTCCGGCTCTAACCCTCTGACTGTTTCTCAGGGGGATTCCCCTTGCCCCAAGCAGACTCCGGGAGGTGAGGCAGAGACACGAGGGGACCCAGGGCACCCCAGGCACCTTCAGCTGGCCCTCCTCAGGGGCACCAGAGAGAAAATGGCCCAGGAGTCTCCCTGCTGCCCCCAGCTGCCTCTGCCTTCCCTCCCCTCAGCCCAGGAGGCCCTGGGAGCCTCCTTGTTTGGGGCTGGCTGGGGCCCCCTCCGGGCCTCCCCTCCTGCAGCCCGGGCCCTGCCCATCTGGACCTTCATGGCCTGGCTCTGGCCCTGGCCATCCGAGTCCGCTCTCTCCCATTGGACAACCCCCTGGGAGACCGAGAAAGGGCCCTAGAATAGGAAACCTCCCTGGAGTTCAGCGTGCCCATTTCACAAAGGAGCATAGCGAGGCCCAGACAGACTTCCCGAGGGTCACCCAGCTAGGATCAAAGGTGCTCTTGTGAGCCCCATTTTGCAGATGAGGAAACTGAGGCAGACAGAGGCTAAGTGACCCGGCCAGGATCAACAGCTAGAAAATATCGGAGGCAGGATTTGAATTTATCTTCCAAACTCCATGCCGCTCATTGCTCTCCTTCCGGCGGATCCTCTCCCCGTCCCGCCTGCCGGGGCCGCAGACACGCCGCTCCCGCCCTTCGGGGCCCCCTCCCTTCCCCACCTCCCCGGAATCGGCCCCCGCCTCCCTGTGCGTGCCCACAGCTCCCCCAGGAAGCCGGAGATGCCTGGGAACCAGCCCGGGGCCCCACGGCCAGAGAAGGGAGACTTCACCGTCTTCCTCTTCTCTCTCCCCACCAGAACGACCTCCAAAATGTTCCTGAAGGCCCTGGGCCGCCGCCGAACCCACTGACCGCCTGGTCCTACCCCCACGGTTGTCAAGGGGGGAAACTGAGGCCCAGAGGAATTGAGAGCCGAGCTCCGGGCCACGAAGCCGGGAATGCATCGGATCGGACCTCGTGGGCCATCAGTGCCCCCACGCACAGCCGCTTACAGAAGGAGAAACTGAGGCGGAGAGCTGTCCTGGGAGGCCAGGCCTGGTGCGTGTTCTCCCCCCAGGACCCTTCCCCTGAGGCCCAGCTGGAGATGGGGGGGCGTCCTGCCCCTGGGGGGGACACTCCTGCTCCCCAGCTCCGAGGCCCCGCCCTGGGGGCCCCCAGCATCCTACCTGAGCCTCCACGTGGGCACCGTCTTCCTCCAGACTCCGGTCCTGGCCTTGTCTCCCGCTGGACCCCTGCACCCGGGGCTGCCTCCCGAGCTGTGGCCCTCCCTCGGCTGAGCCCTCTCTGCTGCTGCTGCTGCTGCTCACCCCTCCCCCCCACCCTCCCACTTGACTTCCCTTCCAGGATGGCCCGGCAGCTCCCCCCTTCTCCCCCACTGCCGCCTCCCCCCGTTAAAGGGCCCGTTTGGGGGGCCGAGTGGCAAAGATGCACCGGCTGCCCCCCGGGCCTGGCTCTGACCCTGCCCAGCCGCGGTGCCTGCAGAGGGTCTTGAGGGCCGGCCCGGGGGGAGGAGGGGGACTGGCCACGGTGGCCACCACGGCCTGAGTCACCGATGACTCCCCTGCACCTGGGGCTGGGCCTGCCCAAGCTGGGTGACCGGGGCTGGGCATATGGCAATGAGTGGCCCGACTCTTCCTCATGACTGGCTACGGGCTTCTCCAGCAGCTTTGACTCACACCTCCCATGGGCCCGTGTGCACTGGGGCCACCAGGGGCCTGGCCGGGCTCCCCCCCGCTCCCCCCACAGGAGAGCCAGGCACACGGGGTCCTCCTCCCACCGTGCAGGGGAGACAAGACACCCAGAGCCCAGGCCAGGCCCGGGGAGGCCAGAGCTGGTCCCCCTCCGACCCTCCCATCCGCCCGTGCTCCTTCCGAGGCCACAGCTCAGGCCACGGCCACTCTGGCCACTCTGGCCAGCCCCCGCCCAGCCCCCACAGCCCCTCCGCTGCCCAAGGGAGGGGCCCCTGCCCCTTTGGAACCCTCAACCACCTGCTCGCCCCTCCCTGCCCCTCCCTTTCCTTCCTCCCCCCAGACCTAGACCTTCGCTCCCAGCCGGGCTGCCCAGCCTCCAGAGGGAAAGAGCTGGGTGGGGCACCTCCAGGAGGCTCCATCCAGACTCCCCCTCGCCAGAGAGGACTGTGACCTTTCCTCTACCACCGTGTGCCAATGGACACACCTGCGTTTCAGGCCAAAGGAGGCAGGGAGAGAGGGTGAGAGGAAGGAGCGAAAGGGAAGATGGGGACAGGAGAGGGGGCGCCGAGCCCAAACAGAGACCCAAAGGCCCCAGAGCAAGGGACAAAGAAGAGCTAAAGAGAGGGAAGAAGGAAACGGAAGAAGAGAAGGCTCTGGAGGAAAAGAGGGGAGGAGGGAGGAAGGGAGGGAGGGAGGGAGGGAGGGAGGGAGGAAGGAAGGAAGGAAGGAAGGAAGGAAGGAAGGAAGGAAGGAAGGAAGGAAGGAAGGAAGGAAGGAAGGAAGGAAGGAAGGAAGGAAGGAAGGAAGGAAGGAAGGAAGGAAGGAAGGAAGGAAGGAAGGAAGGAAGGAAGGAAGGAAGGAAGGAAGGAAAGAAGACAAAAAATGTCAGGGAAAATAGGAATGAGAAAAAAATAGAGAGATGGAAGGAGGGCCTCTGGAGACTCTCTTTATGACCCCCACATCCCCTGCCCCAGCCTGGAATGCTCTCACTACTCATCTCTGCTTCCCATCTTCCCTGGCTCCTTCCAACTAAAATCCTCCCTTCTCTAAGAAGCTTTCCTCCATGTCTCGTCATCCTAGAGCCTTCCTTCTGTTCATTATTGCAGAATGATTAGCTTGTTTAAACAGAATTGTTTGCATGTTCCTCTCCCCCC
Source organism: Monodelphis domestica (assembly GCF_027887165.1). NCBI lineage: Eukaryota > Metazoa > Chordata > Mammalia > Didelphimorphia > Didelphidae > Monodelphis > Monodelphis domestica. Next base: position 20,589,630 of record NC_077229.1, on the reverse strand, counting down.
ACTGGCCTGGCAGCTCAGTGGGGTCAGGACTGTCTTTTGCCTTTCTCTATATCCCAAGCCTTACTTAGCACAGTGCCTGGCACATAGTAGGTGCTATATACAAATTAGCTATAATTATTATTACTGATTGTTTGTATGTTGTCTCCCCCATTAGCGTGGGAGCTCTCTGAGAGTAAGGACTTTGGTCTTCCTTCATTTTCACTCATGTCTGACTCCTTGGGACCCCATTTGGGGTTTTCTTGGCAAAGATACTGGAGTGTTTTGCCATTTTCTTCTCTAGTTCATTTTACAGATGAGGAAACTGAGGCCAACAGGGTTAAAGGACTTGTCCAGAGTCACAGAGCCAGGAGTATCTGAGGCCTCATTTGAACTCAGGAAGATGAGTCTTCTTGAATCCAGGTCTGGCACTCTATCCATGCCAGTTATCTGACAAGTGACATGGGCACTGTACCCCAGAAACCCAGGCGAACTATTGTCAGGGGAACTCCCTTGTTTTTCCTGACTCTGAGCCTAAAAACACCCAATGACCCCACCTAGGGTCCTGAGATGACTATCTTCCTTTGATCGTCCTCTAGATGGACAGAAAGATGCACCCTCAGGCCACACCTCGATCCTATCAGACATCTGTTTGTCCCCTAAAACTAAGGAATCTTTATGTCCCCAGGCAGACCCCAGTATGATCACCCCACCTCATGCCTGAGTGACTAACTGTTGTGAAGAATGTATAAAGTCCCCAGAACTGATGTCGTCGGGGGGACAGCCTCTCCATCCATGCTGTCCTCTTGGGGGAACAGCCTTTCCTTTCATGCTGTCCTCCCAGGAACTGCTCCCCATCTTGCTGTTCCACCTTGCTATCCCCCTGGCCACTCTCAACATTACTTTCTAAATGAATAAATCTCTTTCTGCTTTTAAGCTAAGTTTCGGAGTCATTGCATGCTTGCAAAAGGCATCCTTCCCGAACCCCAAAGGCTATCCTTCCGTGCCCATAACAACAAGTTACTGGAAAATCAGGATTCCAACCCAGGCCCTAAGACTCTGAATGCCGCTCTCTTTTCCCAAAACACCCTAGTTGCCTCCATAGGACTTGTTTGAGAGAGGTCAGGACAACTCTAGATGGAGACTTCTATCAGCCAAGCATGGGAGAAAGGAGTCAAGAGTGAGAGAGCAACAAATTGCTCTGAAGTTTAAAAAAAAAAACTATTCCAGAATGCAGCATCCCAGGATACTGGCAGAAGTGGCAGATGTGTTTGCTGAATTTCTGCTTGATCATGGTGAATAGGAGCAAGGTATCTGAGGACTGGAGAAAGGCAAATATTGCCACAGTTTTCAAAAAAGGGAAGGATGTGGCATCTACAAACTATCTTTCAGGGAGCATGACTTGGATTCCTGGCAAAATGTTAGAACATAATATCAAAGGGATGGTTAGTGAACACCCAGAAACAGAAATAACAATCACCAAGAATCAGATTCATTCAGAACAGGTCATATTACACTGGCCTCAGTTATTTTTTTTTGGACATGTGAGGAAAGGAGAGGAGATGGGAGGGAGGGAGAGGGATAGAGAGAGGCAGGGAGAGGAGGGAGGGAGGGAGGGAGAGAGAGAGAGAGAGAGGAGAGAGAGAGAGAGAGAGAGAGAGAGAGAGAGAGAGAGAGAGAGAGAGAGAGAGAGAGAGAGAGAGTCTAGATTTTAGCAAAATATTTCTCTCTAATGTTCTTGCAAAAAAAGGAAAAATATCTGGGTAGTACAGTTAAGTAGTTTCAGACTGGGCTAAGTGGCCAGCCCTTGAGTAGTCAACAACATTCACTTGGACAGAGGGCTCCAGTGAAAGACTCCTGCAGTTTCTGTTTGGTCCATATACTACTTAACTCTTTTTATCATCGACTTGGACAAAGGAAGGGCTGGCATGCTATCCCATTTGCGGGTGGCCCCAAACTAGGGAGAATAACTAACATACTGGTTCATGCTGAGGATCCCAAAAGACAGAAGATGGGGCAGAACCTTAGACAGGATTCCATCAGGTCTCTAGGAAGAATAACCAGAGTGTCTTACACAGGTTAAAAAGTCAGCCCTGTGGATCCAAGATGGGCAAGGTTTGGTGAGGGGCCAGTTTTTTGGAAACAGACCCAGAGACTTCCACCAGCACCCCGTGCATCAATAGAGTGGTACAGCAAGCACCCAATAAAGGAACTGTGGCTGTTTCCAGGGAGTGGTGGAGTCTGATCACACTGTGCTGACCTGAATCCCTGTGGACAGTGCTGCTCCATTCTGGAGAAGGGACTGGCTAAACTAGAGCACACACAGGCTGGAATAACCAGGATGTTGAACTGTCTCGTCCTTGCCACAGAAGAATGGGTTGAAGGGACTGCGGATGTTTAGCCTAGAGGAAAGAAGACTCTGGGGCACAACCTGGCTACCTCCAAGGATCTAGAGGGCTGCCTGGTGGGAAAGGAATTTGCCATGGTCCCTTTGGCCCTGGAGGGCAGAATGAGATAGCTACTCAGAGGCTGATTTCAGCTGGATATAAGAACTGTCCAAAATAGAGGTACTGAGCTCCCCACCAAGGTAGGGCTTCTGCTTGACCACTTGGGGAGGCTTAGATGAGATTCTTGGTTAGGCACAGGTTGGCCCAGAGGCTCTCTGAGATTCTGATTCCCTCCCTCCCCAGCCTCTGACACCTTTCAGTATCTACCACTCCCCAGCCCCCTTCCCCACCCCCACATGCCATCCTAAACCTCACACCCACGACTTCCCAGCAGACTCAACCAAGAAAACCCCTCCACCACAGGCCCAGGCAGAAATGATTGAGCTGGGGTTGGAAGCAGGAAGGTAAGGCTGGGGCAGGCCAGTGGGATTTTCCATCCTGGGCTATAGCCACACCCTGACTCCTCTTCACAACCCCCACCCCCAACCTGGGAAGCAAGAGTCCCAGGTCTGCCACAATTCACCGAGTGACCCTGGGCAAGTCATTTCTCTTAACTTAGGACTTGTGGAGTTCCATGGAAATGGAGTCAAAGGACACAGGAGAGATGATCTTGTCACTTAGGAGCCTGGAACTGCAAATGTCCTTCTAGTCCAATGTCCTCATCTTACAGCTAAAGAAATGGAGGCAGGCAGAGGTGAAGTGACTTTCCCAGTGTCACACAGCTTGGAAGGGCATTGGTGAGATTCGAACCCAAGATCTATGTCTCCAATCTCAGCATTCTGTCCATTCTGTTCCCCCATCTTTCATGACCTTAGGGGCTTGAGTTGGATCAGCTCTAAGGTCCCTTCCAGACCTAAATGTAGGTGTTATGGCTCCCCAGTGGGAGGACTCAATGGACTTAAAAGGCTTTCCAAGACCCATCACCCTGGAGTTTCATGATTGAGTGGGATGGGAGAGGGGAGAGTCAGAGCCTCCTTTTGCAGCATTGCTAGTCGGATGTGCCAAGGTCTTTAGCCAGGTTTTCCTCTTTGACAATTTTCCTGGTATACTTCTTCCTCCATTTTGGGTACATGACAGTAGGGAGGCATTTCACCTTTATAAGACTCAGTTTCCTGATCTGTAAAATGGAGATTTCAGGCCTTTATCTTGAAAATTTCTTCCAGAAAAGGCAAATTCATCTGGTAAATTTCTTTTTGAGAAGGCATTTTCTAAACTTTCAAGGCAGCTAGGTAGTGCTGGCTAGGGAATCAGGAAGACATCAGCTGGAATCCTGCCTCAGACCCTGGGCAAATCGGAACCTCTCTGGGCCTCAGGCTCCTCCTTTGTGAAAGGGTATCATACTAGCATCTACCTCACAGGGGTGCAACTGAGCATCAAATAATGCACTTTTCAACCCTTAAAGGACTATTAAAATATCAGCTATTATTAGCCAGTCCTGAGTTCTTCCCTTGGCTACAATTGAACACGCCTCCGATTCTCTGCTGTTCTGTATAGGTTCTGATACATAATAGCAGCAGGTGAGAAATGATCACTTTTCCCGAGGTTATTTTATTAAGAAATACTCGGTCTGTGGTTTGGGGGAAATGGCAGGTGCTAAGTCTATTCACCTACCACAGCTATCAGATACCCACTCTATCAGCAAGACATTGAATTGGAGACAAGAAGACAAAGACAAAAATGGAAGTGTCTCTGCCCTTGAGAAATTTGCATGGTGAAGCCTGGGGACAGACCCCCTAGGAATGTGCTAGGAAATGTTTAACAAAGGGCTTTCCCAAAATTTACATTTAATCTGCATCATTAACACTTTCTCAGTCACTAGAAATCCACAAAACAGAAAATCAAGCCCAGATTTGTTTGCTTCCCTTTTTCTGAGATGCAAATATGACTAGGAAAATTTAACTATGGACTCTTTCCAGCTCCTCGGGCACACCCCATCCAGACTCGTGATCTTATGATTTTTGGAAAGGGAAAAAAATAGAGATTCTGAGAACCATCAATAGTCATTTGGATGAATGTTCATCTCTGGCAGAATTCTAGGACAGATTGTTAAAATACAAATCTGGGAGATTAAAAATGATGATGATGATGATGGTGATGATAAGTAGCATCTCTGGAACACTTTATTGTTGTTGTTCTGTCATTTTAGTCTTATCGGATTCTCCATGATCCCATATAGGGTTTTCATGGCAGAGGTACTAGAGGGCTTTGTTATTTCCTTCTCTAGCTCATTTCCCAGATGAGGAAACTGAGGCAAACAGCATAAGTGTCCAAGGCTGGATTTGAACTCAGGTCTTCCTAACTACAGGCCCAGCACTCTATCCACCATGCCATGTAGCTTCCATGAAGCTCTTTAAGTGCCTCTCAAAACAACCTGGGGACGCAAGATCCTCCTGGAAAGGGAGACAGAAATCACCTAAAACAAGTCTTGCCAGACACTGGAAACCGTTACCAATTTTGTTTTTGTATCCCTAGCATGTTTCTCGGCGCTTTGTACACAGCAAGTCCCCAACAAACATGTGTCGGGTTTGAAATGGTTATTGAGGCTCCTAGATTGGGCATGATTCATCTCAATTTCAACAGACTTTCGACAAAGCACAGGAAGAGGGAAATGTCTCTTACAACATCTTTGGAGAGAAGGGGGAAGGCTGCCCTCTGGACACTGACACAGTTAGGTGGTTTGAGGACAAATCAAGCTCCACCGTCTAGACAAATCCTGATTCTCTGCTGCATGCTATCATAGAAAAAAACACCTGGACAAGAGAGCTGAGTTTGAATCCCAACTCTGCTAGTATTGCATATTTCCTGGGTTCCTCATCTACAAAATAAGGGGGAAGGCGCTGCATGATTTCTACAATTTTTTTCTTAATATCTTGATGTCTTTTTTTTATTTTATTTAGTCAATTTAGAACATTAGTCCTTGGTTACAAGAATCATATTCTTTCCCTCCCTCCCCTCCCCCCGCTTTTTTTCATCTGTCGAAGAGTTAGGACTTGGAGAGGAATGTCATCTCAACCCAAAACAATATTGTTGTTCATCCTTCATTCTGAAGAGGACCAATGGGGATGGCTTGATTTTCCAGTGAATAGGGTCTAAGTGAGACCCAAAGCCATGGCCCTCCCCCTCTCTTCCAGAGCCATCACAGTCCAATGGTGGTACAAAAGGCCTCAGATGCAGGGGACGACCATAGAGTCTCCGATGCCCCAGGGAGCTCCAGCGTGATACCACAGGGCCCTTTCCTCACCCTGCTCTTGTCAATGGCTTGGATGTCGTCCTCATTGCTAAGGGTTCAGATGATGCAAAGCTGGGAGGGCTAGCTGACGCCCTGGATGACAGCATGTTGGCAGGCTGAAACAATGGACCAGATCTGGCATGATGAAATGCAGTCGAGGATGACTGGCTTGCCCTGAGGTTGGGTAAAGAGAAAGAGCTCTTACACAAGCCCCGGATGGGGAAGATAGGAGATGAGGCAGCACTTCGTGCAAAGCTGGATGACGGCTGTGGACTCGAGATGACTCAGCTGTGTGTGTGACAAGAAGGCCCCCAAGCTAGGGCCCAGGCTCTGGCTGAAGGGACCGCCGCTGGGGGCCAGCACCATGGCCAGAGGAGTCTGGTCGGAGGAGGGGAGAAGGCTCCGGAAGGAGGCGCCCCCCCCCCCCAGCTCTCCAGGGCTCAGGGGGCTGCTGGGGACGGGAGGCGGGTCAGCGTTATTCCTCTGGAGCTGGGGGAATCGGGGTGGTGAAATGGAGATTTAGGGAAAGTTTTCTAACCATCCATCCACGTTACAGCCATTTCCCAGTTGGGTTCGACTCTTCGCTGCCCCAGTTAGGGCTTGCTTGGCTAAGACCCCGGCATGCTTTGCCATTTCCTTCTCCCCATTGGAATCATCCCAAAGTGGAGGAAGGAAGGTAGTGAGCCCCACTTCCCCCAGGAGTCTTCAGGCAGAGACTGGATTACAGCCCAAGTCAGTAAGAGAGCTGGGGGAACTGGAAAAGAAGATCCTGGAGGGGCCCAATCGATGTCTTTAAATGTTTATGGGAGAGGGCAGCTGGGTGGCTCAGTGGATAGAGAGTCCGGAGGTCCTGGGTTCAAATCTGCCTCAGACACTTCCCAGTTGGGTGACCCTGGGCAAGTCACTTCACCCCCATTGCCTATTCCTTCCCACTCTTTTGCCTTGGAACCAATGCACACAGTATTGATTCCAAGATGGAAGGTGAGGGTTTAAGAAAGAAAACAAATAAGTAAATGTTTCTGGCGCTGTGTGGTAGCGGAGGGATTCCAAGTCTTCTGCTGGAACCCTGAGCTGCCAGGGCAAGTTGCCCTGGGGGAGATTTAGACTTTCCGATTACTGAATATGGATTTCCCCCTCTTATCTGTGTAATGAGTAAGCTCCTGGGGCAAGGTGGCTCTGCATCCCCAGCCCCTAAGGGTTGCTGGTCTCCTGGATGCGGAGAAAAGATTACCTCCACAGTTCCCGTTTGTGTCCAGTGGCCCAAGAGCCCCCTGTCATGCAGTTCTCCTCTGAGAGCCAGTGACTCTGGCCTGAGCCCATGAGGAGAATCCCCCTTTCCAGGAAGCTTCCCCGAGAGCATTTTCTGAAAGCCACTGGGCAGCTGGCTCTCCCTTAGGGGATGTGCAGAGAAGCCTTGAAGGTTGTTGAGGAAGCGGCATCCTGGAGCAAAGCCCCATCGGCCTTGGGCTAGTTACACTTCTCTCCCCTACATTCCTCGGGCTGCCAAGGAGCTCCACTCACAGAAGCCTTGAGAGGGAGCTAGAGGTGTGTCTTGTTGCCATTCTGCATGTCAAAGGTGGTTCCTGGAGGGGTGCACAAGTCTCCCTTGACCCTGAGTACATCCCCCTGCCTTAGTGTTCTGCAGGGTGACCTCGGCAAAGTCACTCTCCTCCAGGACTCAGTTTCCATCCTTCATATGACAAAAGGGCCCTTCCATCTCCATGGGGCTCCACCCTGCTTCCGCCCCAGAATTCCCTGCCTGCAGCACTTACTCTGATTGGACAGCTCCACTTAAGAGTAGTCATCTCCCCATTTCTCACCGGTCTGCACTGCAGCCTTCTCCATTCTTCCCTGCACAGGGTGCCACTCCCTTCAGCTTTCCCCTTCTAGAGTCTCCCTCATTAACCTGGGGGCAGGGACTGTCTTTCTTTCTACTTGTATCTCCACTCCAGGCACTTAGCCCAGCTCCTGGCACACAGTAGGTGCTTCATCAATTCTAGTTGATTGACTAAAGGCACAGATGGGAATAGCCAATGGCCACTGTAGGAGTAAAAATGAATAAATACTCCCAGCATTGAAAAATAGAGGATTTTAAATACTAAATCAAGAGAGGAAAAGAAGAAAGGTTCCTTCAGTCAAGTGAGCAGAGCAAAGAGAGCTGAGATTCATGCCTGCAGCACTTTACCCAAAGCCCAAGTTCCGAAGAAAGAGCCTGCAGTTCAGCTTGGCTCTTGGCCAATTGATCACCGAGCATCCTTATGTGAAATGAGGATGTCACTCAAAAGGATGCTGGGAGTGTAGCTCACCTGTGGCAGATCTGCCATCTGCCCACCACTGGCCCTACACGGGTCCCTTACAAGTTTTTCAGCCATCCAGGAGGCCCCTCAGGGACCCAGGCCAGCAGCAGAAGAGCTGAGGACTCCTTCAGCAATGACCCTGGATTTGGGGGGGGGTGACCCATGCTAGGGCTGAACCCCATTCCTCCGTGTCTAAGGGGGTCTAGCAGCCAGGGTGCCTGCAAACGCTTTGGGGGAAATGGATATTTGCTCTTGTGTCTCTTCCTAGGAAGTGTTCCTTTGTGTGATCCCAACTGGCGTTAAAGATAACTGGAGTACTGGGGAAGGGTGGGCTGACAGTAGGGAAATACGATGAGTGGGGGCTTGAGCAATAGCACAAAAAAAGTGTGCAGGCACCCCAGCCCCTGGAGAAAGGGTAGAACAAGCTGATTCTGGAAGAGTGAACAAGAGCATACCTGTTACACACACCCAACCAGGTACCATAGATACAAGTAGCAACTGTCTTCTGGTTCTCACTACTGTGTGGCTAAGGACAAATTCGATCTCTGGGCTTCTGAGAAATAGGGGTGGTGTCAATGACCTCTGAAGGCACTTCTTTTTTTTTTTAAACCCTCACCTTCCATTTTGGAGTCAATACTGTGTATTGGCTCCAAGGCAAAAGAGCGGTAAGGGCTAGGCAATGGGGATCAAGTGATTTGCCCAGGGTCACCCAGCTAGGAAGTGGATGAGGTCAGATTTGATGATAAGAAGGTCCCCAGGACCTCCTACCTCCAGGCTTGGCTCTCCATCCACTGAGCCACCCAGCTGCCCCTGAAGCCACTTCTTAACCTAAGTCTGCACGCTGGTGATCACCCACAGGTCCCCTGGATCAATCCCCCACCTCCCCTCAATCACCAAAGCCTAAGTGCAGACTGAGATTGGGCAACCATAACCCTCCTTCCCTCCCGTTTCCCTACGGCGAGAGGCAGACACACACACAAACGCTTTAGAAAAATAGCTGAATTTTAAATATATCCATATACCAATGTCATACTGTTAAATACATAGCTAATAAATAAATATAAATAGAAACTCAATAAATTATATTCTCTGTGTCCTCGGGGATGGGCGGAGATGGGGAGCTCTTGGGGTGGGGGGGCAGCAGCAGCTCATCCCCAAAGCATCTTGGGATGCTTTGTGTCAGGGACAATATTTCTTTTGAGCCCGGGGAGACATCGTAAGTGGGCCCCAGTGGCCGTATGTCCACAGTGGGTGACCCAGTATCTGTGGGAGGCTAAGAAGAGGAGAGCAGGGAGGGCCAGCCCTTTAGCTTGAGGCCCCTACTGGTCTCCTCCCATGCCCAAACCATACACTCCAGCCCTGGAAAAAGGAGGACTTCTTGGGGGCTGGGGAGGAGGGGGGAGGCCAGAGTCAGAGCAGAAGGACTGAACTAAAGCCCCCAGGAGGGAGGCTAAAGGGGGAAGGACAAGTCAGGCACTGGGCCCTGAGTCAAGGCTTATCATCAGACCCCTGAATCAATGGAAAGCTGGCTCTGATTCAGAAAGAGTCACGGGGCACTGAGCTGTGGCCGCCCCGTGACCCAAGTGGGCAGCCCTTGGGGAATAGAGAAGGTTGCTGGAGGAGGGGGGCCGGGAGGGCAGAAGGGAGTTCAGCCCAATGAGAGTTCTGCATCAGTCCCTGTTTGGAGAGATAGCCAAAAGCTGCCCTCTTCCCATTAAAGTGCACCATCTCCAAGCCCCAAGTGGGAACCAGCAGATCCGTGAGTGGAGAAGCAGGTGGCCCACTGGGACCACCATCTCCTCCTCCAGCAGTCTGGTACCACTTCCTGGAGACCAATGTAGGCTCACATCAGCCAGCCCTCCCTGGCTTCCTCTGCTCAAGCAGGGCCCTGAGAAGAGAACGGCTATTCCGATTGCTCCGCCTGGGGCTGGGAGGCCAGGTTTCCAGCACCCGTTCCACAGCCTGCATGAAACGCTGGTACCCCCATATCATCTGGCACCTCTCTGTCTTCCAACGGAGAGACCCCTTGTCTGGGGTGGACACGGTCCCTTTGCTCTCGGGAGTTGAGCAGGCCAAGGGAGCAGCAGATAAGGTCTGGAGCAGGCAGCAGACGTTGTTGTTGATGCCACTGATGAAGGAGACCAGGTCCTTGAAGACGTTTTTCTCGAGTCTCTCTTCGAGGAGGTACAGGGTGTCATTGACATTCTGGAGGAAGGCGACCGCAGGTAACTCCCGAAGGGTCTTCTCCGTGGGGAAGAAGTCTGGGGTCCGTTTACAGATCTCAGGGAAAGGTGCTAAGTGTAGGCCTTGATTTCTTGCCTGAGAGGGAGAGAGAAGGGGATTGGGGTTTGAAATGCGGGCCCTCAGGGACCTCTGTTCTGGTCAACCCAGGGTAGAAACTCCCCAAATGGCGGGTGGTTCAAGCCTAGACAGACTGGGGAAATCGAAGGAGAATTGGGGGGATCCAGGGAGGCCAAATTCTCTCACTTAACAGGGTGGTAAACTGAGGCCTAGAATCTCAGAACATCAGAGTTAGCAGAAACTGTAGGCTAACCACTAAGTGAACCAGAATTCTATCTCCAATGCTGCCCAGACTTTTTCTGATGCTTTCCATCAATAGGGAGCTTACTACCTCCTATGGCAGCCCATCTCATAATGGGATAGTTCTCATCATTAGAACATGGGAGTGGCCAGAGGCCAAAGGAGTAAGAGCCCTCGTCCTCCTGCGGACAGACAGCTTGGGTCCCCAGAGGAAACTCTTCCCTAAGCTCTTGGGGAGTCTCAAGACGATTGGCTCTTCCCATCTTTGTCCAACCCCTTCATTTTATGAATGAGGACGTTGGTGCCAGAGGGTTGAGATGGTGCCATGGGATCCTGGGTTTGGTTGGGGAAGGTTCCCCAGAGGAGGTGCCCAAGGCCCCAGGAGAGGAAGAAATCTGCCCAAAATTGGGTAAGTGGAGTCTCCTGACTCCAGGGGCAGGACGGCGATGGGCTTGGAGTCCAAGTCCAGAAGGATGAGTTGGAGGAAGGGAGACTATTTAGGTTGAAGGACAGAAGACTCTGAGGGCCAGAAGAGCCGTCTGGAAGGTCAGAAGCATTGCCACTTGGAAGCACCGCAGACCTTGCTCTGCTTGGCCCAAGAGTAGGAAAAGGGGCAGGAAAGAGGCAAATCAAGGCTCAGTGTTGAGCAGTCTCCCAGTCAAGGAACATTTCACAGGACAGAGTACTGCAGAAGCAAAGCAAGACAGCTTCGAGCTCTCCATCTGTCCTCAAGGAGCTCACATTCGAATGGGGAGACAATATACAAAAAGCCTGACCCAACACGATGGAGAGAGAAGATGGGAAATAATCTCCGAGGAGAGGCGTTAGCATCCCGGAGAGCGTGGAGAGGAGGAAGACGTATGAGCACTGGAAGCGTCGGAGGGCTTTGGGTGAACACCAAACAGAAGACTTTCCCCTGGATCCCAGAGGGAGCCATTTGGGGTTATTCATTGGACGGATGGATGGATGACGGATTGGAAAAGGGAGACTGAGAGACAACCAACTGGAAGGTTATCGCAACAGTCTTAGAGAAAGGCGACGAATGGAGAGGAGAGAGAGTTTATGAGAGACGTTGGGAGGGGAGGAACGACACTGAGCTGCAGACTGAGGGAAAGGAGTGAGTAGATCTGAATGACCCCAGAGTCTTGAGACTGGGTGGCTAGGAAGAAGATGGCACCCTGTAAGGAAAGTTAGGAAGAGGGGAAGATTTGGAGGGGAAAGAGGAGCTCTAGTTGGCAGAGGTTGGGTTGGAGGGGTCTGTGGGATATCCACTTTGGGATGTCCAAAGGGCAGAAAGTAACAGGAGACTGAGAGGCTCAGGAAACAGAGATGTGGAGATTTTGAGCTTAGAGATGATGGTGGAACTCATAGGAGCTAATAAAGCCACCATCATATTATAGAGAGGCCTTGAGGAGCATCCATAATTAGTAGGTGGGAAGTGATCTCCCTCAGATCTCAGATATTTCCTTAACTGTATGATCTTGGACAAATTATTGAACTCTTCTCAGCCTCAGTTTGTTCATCTGTAAAATGGTGCTAATAACAGGATCTATCTCCTAGAGTTGTACAAATGAGAGAGAGAGAAAGAGAGAGAGAGAGAGAGGGGGAGAGAGACAGAGAGAGAGAGGGAGAGAGACACAGAGACAGAGACAGAGAGGGAGGGAGAGAGAGAGAGGGAGAGAGACAGAGAGAGGCAGAGAGAGAGACAGAGAGAGAGAGGGAAAGAGGGAGAGAGAGAGAGGGAGAGAGAGAGGCAGAGACAGAGACTTAGATTGTAATGTGCTATGTAAATGTTAATTATGCTGATGATAGATAACAACCATGTCCCATGCTATGGATTTAGCACTGATTACTTCAAGGGAAGAGTTAGGAAGAAGAGAGAGGAAGAGAGATCATAGAATCCTAGCTTTACAGATGGAAGGACCCTTAGAGATCCAGCCCCCTTATGTAACAGATGAGGAGACTGAGGTCTCCTTGGGTACTTCTGGCTGTACTTGACTCTTCTTCCCACTGTCCACTGCCCCCTCCCACCCCTACAAGGTTGTCTTGGATACCCAGGAAGTCTTCATCTCAACTAAATCAAAAGGTAAGGGTCCCCCAGTATGGTGGATCAGGCGTTAGGTAGGGTGAGGGTGGGTAGTTGGAGGACCTCCTGATTTCATGAAGACGGAGGGAGGGAGACCTTGGCCAATCACATAGGAAATTTTTAGGGTCAGACTGTTTAGACTTGGAAAGAAACTCAGAGAACTTTTAGTCTAACTTCATCATTTGGCAGAAAAGGAAACTGAGGCCAAGGGAAGAGAAGGAACTCCATAGAATTCATTGAATCTCACTTGCACCTGAACAAGAATTCCTTTTATGATATCCCTGCCAAGACTTGTCCTGCCTCTGCCTGAAGAAATCACTCAAGAGTCAAGCCTAGAGATGGGAGGTCCTAGGTTCAAATTTGGCCTCAGACAAGTCCCAGTTGTGTGACCCTGGGCAAGTCACTTGACCCCCATTGCCTATCCCTTACTGCTCTTCTGCCTTGGAGCCAATACACAGTATTGACTCCAAGAGGGAAGGCGAGGGTTTAAAAACACACACATATACACAAATCTCTTGACAGGGAGCTCACTATCTGACAAGACAACCCTTCCTACTTTGAAAGGATTCTCCCTATTAGGAAGTTTTTCCAAACTGGCCGAGACTGACTTCTGACCTCAGCAGCCCACTGAGTCTTCTCTCCCAGTCACCAAAGATTTCCTAATTGCCAAATCCAAAGACCTTTCCTCAATCCCCGCCCTTCTTCACCTCTCCGCTGCCTTGAATGCTCCCCTGGACACTCCCTGCCTCCTGGGCCTCCCCCTCCCACTCCATCTGGCCACTGCTTTTCTATCTGCTTTGCTTAGAGCTCAACTCCAGTCCCAGACATGATTTGACGCAGGGAAGATGAGGGTATCCTGAGCATCAAAAACAAACTTATGAAAGAGATAGTAGGAAGGAGAAAAAAGCCAAGGGAAAGCAAAGGGGCATGGGGAAGTGTTCTCCCCGTGCCTCAGTTTCCTTATCTGTAAAATGAAGGGGATGGGATAGCCATGTGACAGAGCAGAGGAAGAGCCAGTTATGGAGTCGGGAAGATCTGAGTTCAAATCTGGCCTCAAACATTTATTAGCTCTGTGACCCTGGGCAAGTCATTTGACCCTGTTGGCCTCGGTTTCCTCATCTGTCAGATAAGCCGGAGAAGGAAATAGCAAACCACTCCGGTATCTTTGCCAAGAAAACGCCAAAGGGGCTCAGAAAGAGATGGGCACGACTGAAACGCCTGGACAACAACAAATGGAAGACTCTAAGGACCCTTCCATCTATAAATTTATCATTCTGCTCCTCGTGGTGGTCAGGAGCCATGTCTCCGCTGCGGGAGATCATCGTCATCGTCAGAGCCAACATTCAAGCAGCACTTCAGCTGGGCATGAGTATAGATTCTATATACAGAAGATATTGCTCGACACTCACCACTTTGGAAGGTAGGCACTGATATCCCATTTTATAGATGGGGAAACAAAGTCAGATAGAGGTAAAGTGACTTGGCCAGGGTCACACAGGGCTAAGGAAGTGTCTGTGGCCCCACGGCCAGGGTTCCCCCAATACATGATGAAGGTCATTTGGGACCAGCACTTACAAATGCCTCGAAGAAATCTCTCTTTGCCATGTCCTTCAGTTGTTTCAGGAGCTTCTGGGAGTCAGGACAAGGGCCTCCAAGCACAGGGCATAGCCACAAGAGACCACAGGTCAAGCCTAGAGTGCGAGAGAGCAGGAGCATCATGGTTAGGGGAGGGAGAAGGGATGCTGGAGCAACTGGAATGCAAGGATCTCAGCCAGAACGGCAACAAGTCAATGCTGAATGGACATCGTCTGATCCAACCATTCCATTTTGCAGAGGGAGAAACTGAGGCGCACAAAAAGAGGAATGTTGGTTTGGAATCAGCAGGCCTCCATTTGAATCTCAGATTTGCAACTCTTTGGTACCCCATTTGGGGTTTTCTTGACAAAGAGACTGGGGCAGTTTGCCATTTCCATCTCCTGCTCATTCAACATATGAGGAAAACGAGGCAAACAGGGTTAAGTGACTTGCCCAGAGTCACCCAGCCAGGAAGGGTTGGAGGCTGAATTTGACCTCAGGTCTTCTGGACTCCAACCCTGGCACTCTGTCCCTTGCTCCACCCAGCTTTGTCATGTTTTAATCACACGACTTTGAAATGAGGGGACTGGGCAAATGTTCTTTTGGGGCCATGTCAGCTCAGTATCCTTGGAGCTTGTCAGGGTTGGAAGCAGAACTGGCACTCGGGTCCTCGGACCCATCTCTAGGAGGGAAGGGAAGAAGCTCTTTCTAGCTTGCCTTCTACCCATCCCCACAACCTCCGAGTGTCTGCGTCTTTGTCACCAGCCAGATCAGGAGAGAGGAGGCATCATCCCGGTGGTCTCAGAGGGTGGGGGACAGAGAAGACCCAAGTCCCAGAAGTGTCGCCCACTGACTGATCAGGTGACTTCCTTGTGGAACCAGCCCAAAGGAGGTCTGGTCTACTCCTGAATATCCCTAGGACCTGGCTTCAAATCCTGCCTGCCAACTCTGAGCCTCCCTTTCTTGGAATGAGGGGCAGGGATTTGGTGACTTCTGAGGTCCCTTTCTGTTCCAAGTCTATGGCAAATGGGAGGCCGTGATCTAGTAGAAGACCCCCTGGCTTTGGAGTCAGAATACCTGAGTTCAAGTCTAGAGCTCTGCTTGGACAAGTCACCTCCCTCCCTCTCCGGACCTCAGTTTTCTCCTCTGCAGTAAACAATATACGTTCTAAGCTTTTTGAGTCATATCACTTGGGTACCCACCTACTCACCAGGATGAGAAGGGGGCTGGTCCCTAGCGGGCGAGGCTGGAGCCAAGCCCAGGGCTGAGCAAGCAGGGGGAGGGGAGCAGTTACTGCTCCCGGCCCGGGTGCCAAGCGCTGGGCAACCACATGGTCGGAAGGGACAGGTTTCGCAATGAAAGGAAAGTGGCAACAGTTACTTCTTCATTTCCTAAGAACTCATTAGGTCCCAATATGCTGTGGCCACCTCTGGGGTGGGTCCAGGGAGCACGACCTCCTGAGGGCATCCCTGCCTGCCCAGGGCTTCTATTCACCCCCAGCCCAACTCAGGGCACCTGCCACAGGGGGCACGTGTGTAAGTCTGAGCACAGAGCACCTTCTCTACCATCCACTTGGATGGACTTCCTGAGGCCGAGGGAGGGGAGTAGGGCTCCAGGGATGAGGGAGAGAGAGGGGGGAGGATCCTTTTCTTCCTTTGTTCAAAAAGGAGGAAATATCTAAGGACCCCTCCTGCTCCGGAGGTCTACCACAAATCTGGGGTTGGGTGTGTGGATGTGTGTCCTGGTGTCTGCTGGGGAAATGAGATCCTGTGTGAAGGAGGGTCTGAGAATAAATAAGTGGTCAAGCCATGCAGTCAGCTGTGTTTGCATCATGTAGTTTCCTGGGCAGGTGATTATGTAGATCTGCCATGGATTTGGAATCTGGAAGCCCTGGGTTCAAATCCTGCCCTTGATACTTAACTGCATGAACCTGGGCAAATCATGTCATCTGTCTGGGGTTCCAATAGTTCTCTAATATGCAAAGTAACAGGTCCTTTGGGATATGCCCATGCCAATGAAATTATAGATCCAAGGACAGAAGAATCCAAGGAGATGATCTAGCTATGGAGAAAGGGCAGGGCGCTCCTGCTAAATGTGCAGAGTTCTGCAAAACCAAAACCCCTTTAGAAATCGAAGCTAATATTAGACGATTGTGTGCATGATTGAGTCATGCGTGGGCTCATTGTGTGTTGGTGTCTTTGAGTGTGTGTTTCCCACTAGCCAAAATTAGCCAAGTGATCAGGGCCCCGAACCCGAACCTATTGTTTCCACCATCCCAGTGCCAATGCCCTCAGCCAGCTTGGGAGGGTTCTGGAGCAGCCTAAGCTCCAGTCCCTACCATCCACCTTTCCAGGGCCATCTCCATGGCCCAGCCATCCTGGTCTGTGCCTCTCCAGGAAAGAATTGCTTCCCTTCCCCTTCCTCCCTTTCCTCTGAGATCCCCCCATGTCTTCGCCTCCCGGTGCCCCATCCCACCTTCCAGACCCGCCTCCACGTCCACCTTCTCCACAACCATCCTACCGGGGATCCCCTTGGGCCTTCAGCTAGTGCCTCCCCAGCACAGGATTTGGGCATCGCTTGGTCCCACTCATCCAGCCCATTGACGGGATGCCTTCTCAGCAGCCCCCGTTGCTCTTCCCATCTAGAACGGAAAGCCTCTACATCTGAGAGGTGCCTGTGGCTTCTCGTCTCTGCCAGCCCCAGTACCCGCAGTCTGGCTGCCTGCCTGAAGTGAATGGGGCACAGGGAGGAAGTACGTACCGAAGAGAGAGTTCAGTCTGAGCCATGCCCACATACTCGGTGCTGACAGCTAGAGCAGGCCTCCCTCGTCAGAGACACCTCCACACTGAAGGGCCTCTAGGGCCGAGGGCCACTTTATCCTCTGCCGACCGGCCAGCACCTCCCAGGATGGGGGTGGGGACAGGTCTTCTGGGAACATGACCCCGAAAACTAGTGTGTCCGGGCGGAGTCAATGGGCGGTCGCTTCTCTTCCCTGACCGCGGGCTCCTCCTTTAATTCTTCGAATTCAACCATCTTTGAGGTTAAGCCGTCTTCCCCCCAAGGGTGTCATGGCACCCACACCCACGGAGGACAGCAAGGGGGTGTCCCTCCCTCCAGAAGAGGGAGACGGTGGGTCGGCCCTGCTCCATCCTGGCCTACTCTGTCTGAGGTCTGTGGTCACCCAGATGTCAGCTGCTTCTCCTGGACATCCGAAGAAGGCAAGGGCCCAAGGTTGTGGTTTGTGGGGAGAGGGAAGGGGCCCCGAGGTGGGGTGGCGTTGGGGAGGTTGGGGGTTGAAGAGGAAGCCATCTCCCTTCTTTGACTCCCAACCCGCCACCACTCTTGGGACATCTGTGTGTGGAAACCACCAACCTTCTGGGCATGGAGCCAGGTACTAGGCAAGCCCCTTCCACTTGGAGCTGGCCTTCGAAGGCCCCCGTCACTTAGCACTCCTCGTGGGTGCCTGTGGGTCCGATTCCTCCTCTTCCTCCAGCTCTGCCCCCCCCCAGACCTCCTCTTCCCCCCAGCTCCTTCCATGCCCTCTTGGAACAGAGCATCTTCCGGTCAAGAACGCTGAGCCAGAAGCCAGGAGACCCGCGCCCTTCCACCAATGCTATGGATGGCCTTGAGTGAGTGGTTTCCCTTCTCTCAGCCTCAGTCCTTCATCTGTAAAAAGAAGAGTCCCCCCTGCCTGGTGGGCTTCCTGGGTCCCTGTGAGGATGTAGAGGAAACCTTCAATAAAAATGAATAACCCTAAAGCAGGAGCTGGGTGGGGGGAGACACAGATGGGGGGGGGGGCAGCCGGGGAGGCGGAGGGGGTGAGTCAGGCCCAGCCCTCCCAGGAGGGAGGCTGTGACTCACCATCCTTGGTTTCACTTTCTCTGAATGAGAATCCCTTGAATACGTCGGGTTCCACCACACTTTTCAAAGAATCTTCTGTCATATATGAACTGAAAGCTACCCAAGGATGAGAGCAGCTTCCTTCCCTTCCCTCGGAAATCAGGGGCTGGACCAGCCATCTCCATGGGCTTGGCCTCCTGGCGTGCTCTTCCATTATGCTACTCAGCTCAAGCCCAACACGGCTGAGGCACCCGCTATGTGCCAAGCACCGGGCCCCGGGGATGACAAGAGCCAAACATTCCCTGCCCTCAGGGAGCCCCCATTTGAGAGGGTGGGCACCCATTGGGGGAGGCTTCCTCAGTCCATGTCTGTGATTTCATCAGTGTACGGAACTCCCAATTGGAGAACTCCATCCATTTGGGCAGAGCAGGAAGTCATCCTGTAGTGTAAGGTCTGAAAGAGTTTCCTAGGGTTCCCAGAGATGGATGGGACTTGATAACACCAAGACTGGCTCTATTTTGACACCACTCTCTGTTCTAAGGAGCCTCCAAGCTCTGACATTCCATGTCCTAGGCTCTAAGATTCTAGGTTTCAGGTCCTAAGGACCCTCTCAGCTCTGACACTCTGTTCTAAGGAGTCTCCAAGCTCTCATATCCCATGTCATAGGCTCTAAGAGTCTAGGTTTCAGGTTCTAAAGACTCTCAGCTCTGACACCCTGCTCTAAGGAGCTCCAAGCTCTGACATTCCATGTCCTAGGTCCTAAGATTCTAGGTTTCAGGTTCTAAGGACTCTCCCAGCTCTAACACTTTCTTTTCTAAGACCCCTTCCAAGTTCTGATGTTCCATGTCCTAGGTTCTATGAACTCTTCCATCTCTGACACTCTGTTCTAAGGAACCTCCAAGCTCTGACCTTCCATGTCCTAGGTCCTAAGATTCTAGGTTTCAGGTTATTGGGACTCAGCTCTGACACATTCTTTTCTAAGGCCCCTCCAAGCTCTGACATTCCCCTTTCTATGGCCCCTCCAAGCTCTGACATTCCATGTCCTAAGTTCTAAGGATTCTCCCAGTTCTGACACTCTTTTCTAAGGCCCCTCCAAGCTCTGACCTTCCATGTTCTAGGTCCTAAGATTCTAGGTTTCTGAGTCTAAGGACTCAGCTCTGACACACTCTCTTTTATAAAGCTCCTCCAAGCTCTGACATTCCCCTTTCTATGGCCCCTCCAAGCTCTGACATTCCATGTTCTAGGTTCTAAGAACACTTCAGGTTCTAGGCTCTAAAGCCCTCCCAGTTCTGATACTCTGTTCTAAGACCCATCACAGCTCTGACATTCCATGTTCTTGGGCTTCTCCCAGCTCTAGCATCCTATTCAGTAGACCATCTACTCTTCCCCTTTAAATTGCCTCAAAGTCTATAACTCCCACGTTTCCATTTCTCTGCCACCTCAGGGGACAGTTCTCAAGGCCCAGAATCAGAGCTGGAAGGGACCTGTAATAATAAATGAGCAGTTCCTTATTCACTGATGGACCTTTGACTAATCCACCCTTCCCTCCATGCCTAGGGTCATTGCAGGTGGGATCAGGAAGTTAGGGATTTCCTAAGACGTTCCTCAGGACCTTAGGAAGCCGTGATGGAGGGCCTGGGCTTTTTGGTGTTGGTTGGGGGTTGGAAGGGCTCCAGAAGCAAGAAAGGATGCTACTGATGATGCCCCATCCTCCTGCCAGGGGCTATCCCAGCTGGAAGGTGGAGGGAAAGAAGGAAAGGCAGGCAGGTAGCACGCCCCAAGGGCTAAAGACTCAGCCACTTCCCAGGTTCCACCCCTCCAAAGCCATCGCCCAAAAAGTGATGGGGTAGTCCTCTGGGTAGGGTGGGGGTCCCAGCCAAGCATTCATATGGGGTGCAGGGGAGATGCATCAGCACTTCCAGTGAGGTCAAAGACCTAATGACGTCCTCTCCATAGCAGCCGCAATTAGAGGAACAGATTGCAACATGGGCCTGGTCCCTGGTATAAATAAAGCTCCAAGTGACCACAATGTCCCAGCCTTTCTCCATCTTCCTGGACAACGTCAGCTGGGCCCTCGTGACTTGGGGAGAGGAACTGAGGTGAGGAAGGGCTGTAGCAGCCATCCGGATTTCTCAGAACAGCTCTTCTCCGGCCTATGCTCCATAGACTTTCAAGGGTGCTGTCCCTTTAAACTAAGTCATAGATAGGCCTGGTGGTGAGGTCACTGGAGGTTTCCCCTTTCTCCATTATCACCTCAGGCTCCAGTGGAGATAAGTTAAAAAGACCTACAGGCTAGAGGCCCACCCATAAAAACAGGTAATGTAGACCAGGGATAAAACATGATATGGCCAGAGGCTGCGAGGGCCTGTAGAGATCTCTAATCTCGCTTGTGCTCCCAACAGAGACACTACACTGGGTCATTCACTTAACCCCACCAGGGCTTAGTGTTTCCATCTGTAAAATGGGCCCATGTCTTACCTACCTACCCCACAAAGAAGTTCTGTGGACCAATGGAAAAGGAAAATCTTAAGGTCATGTTAGCTTCCAAATGCACCAGTGCCAAAGGCCACAGGAGTTGAAGATAGGCCCAGCAAGTTTATTGACATGAAAGGCATTGATTGGGCCATGGCCCCATCCTTTGCCTTGCCTCTAGCATTGAATTTGTTCTGTCCAGTTCTAGTTCAGATTCCAAGGAGGAGACACACACAGTAATGCAATACACAAGAGGTAATTTATTCAAGCTATAGCCTGGGTCTCCACAAGAAGTGGAAGACCCCTATAGCTTGGGCTTCCACAAGCAGTGGAAGACCCTGAGCATTGTGTGAGCCTGGTTTATATAGAGGGAATAGGGGAAGGGGGGTTGTCCTGATACCCAGGCACCAAAAGGGAAGACACATCAATCTTAGTCTTTATATGGTCATGGTGACCTAGGTCAGGTCAGTGAACCCTGAGTTCTGAGATAACATATCCTTGTGAAACTACATAAATAAGGACATGTCAATCTTAGTTCTTGGGATAGGGGTTATCTGGAGGGCAAATTCCCATGATATCAGTCTGTTTCTTCATTCCCCACTTCTTTTTAGGACAATGAGGAATCCTACTCATGGGGACAGGAAATCCTCATAGGGGCATGGATGTCATTTAGGGGCAGGTATTGCTGCCTTAGGACCATGAGCTGGACTGTGTTAATGTGCTACTTTACAAAGTCACAAGTCTATTGATAATACAAGGGCCAAAGGTCAGCAAAATGACAAGGATGAAGAGGGGACCCAATAAAGTGGAAATGAGGGTTGTAAGCCATGGGGATTTGTGAAAGAGCTGCTCATACCAGGATTTCTGGGCCTCACATTCTTTCTTCCTGATGGCCAGTCCTTCTCCTAGTTTTATCATGGAATCCCTAACTAGACCTGTGTGATCTGCATAAAAACAACATTCTTCTCCTAGAGCAGCACAGAGTCCACCCTGCTGGAGGAATAAAAGATCTAGCCCTCTCCAATTAAGACCTTTGCACTCAACCATTGGGCACCTTCGGATGGGAGAAGGTATTTACTGTCGCTAGGAGTCATGAGGATGTAAGGGAGCAGAAGAATTTCCCTGATAATAGTTTGCCCAAGTTTCTGGGGGTACAATGCCCATGTCATCTCCCCCCTCTCCAAATATCTAAGGGAAAGGGGGCGATGGTCTCAGTATTCTGTAACTTCTTCAGAGCTGAGAATTGCTGTAGAGTTGTCCTTGCCTACTGTTAGGAGAGGGGTATTGACTGTAGGAAATGCCCAGGGCTTCAGGCTGGAATAGTTGCCGAGGTTTCAGTGGAATCTTGGTGATTCCCATGAGTGCTTCTACCCTAGAAGCAACTAGAGAAGTGACAAGGTTACAAATACAAAGTTCACATCTCCCACAGGGGAGTAGCCAAAACTTGAACAGGGAGGGAAAGGCTGTAGGCACAGGGTCTTTAGGGGCATGTCCTCAGTGAATGCCTGGGTCCTAGGTAGGTGGGTACCTGCTTGGAGATATGAAGGATGTCCAGCGACTTCCTCCCCCGATTGGCAGACAGGTCACAAGGGGGAGAATCAGCCTCTAAGATAGAAATGTAGAAACCAGGACTGGGGCAAAAAACTAGAACACCAGATAGAAACAGAGAAAATTAGAACAATAGTAATTAACATTTTCATTTGCGTATCTTAGCCAACAGACTTCTTCAGAAATCATCTTCTGACAGGAATAGATCCCTTTAGGAAATCAGATTCCTGAGTTGTTTACAGAGTTGGCAAGTAATGTCTCTTTGAAAAATATCCTTTTGCAAAGTACACATTAACCATAAAGATCCATAAACACTTGAGTAACAATATTTTACAGATGAATTTCTTTACCTCAGATTCTGGGGGAAACTCAAGAAAGCTTTGAGCTCTATTTCCAAGCTCAAGATCCAAACTTCAACTCTGGTAAATTAAGGCTACAAATACAAACCATCCATTAATAAATCACCTAATTTTCAAAGTATGTTCCCTAACAATTTAAGAATTTTCAATTATTAACCTAATAGGTTGTTTGAGGAAATGGAAACTTTAACTTTACAATTTGCATTATGTGCTGATTTTGGGAATTTGTCACAAAAGGAAAAGACCGACAAGGAAAATATTTCCTCATGTCCCAAGGGACACATAGTGAGGGATTCACGTACAGGCCAAAGCTATCACTGACTCATGTCATCATTGTATCACTCAAGGACTAACAGCCTAGATGGTCAGAAAAGGTCAATTCTCAGGTGAGCCCAGAATATGCCTCTGTAACCATCCCAGGACATTCTCTGTCCTTTGGGTACTTTGTCACCATTCGATCCCAGAAGCCTTCTTTTTCCCTAAAAGACAAGTCTCACCCATTTCAGCTGAAAGAAGTTCTGCTTATCAGCAAATAAGAATTTCCATATACCTCAAACAAGCCTTTTATATCCCTACAAGGCTGATCATTCAATTATTCTTATGTATTTTGGCAATAATTTACTTATCACACTTTAGTCACAAAACCTGAAATAAAGAACATGAGTGCTGACTTGAGTAGCTCCATATTAATATAAATCTGAGCTGTATCATCTCTTGGACCTAGGCCATCTGAAAGACTAAGACAAGGCCATACAAGAATCACTTCAGGGTAACTGTCCAGAGAAATTAAAGAATCATTATGTGATTTTCCCACAACACATACATTAATTTTAGAAATTATCCCTAGGTCAGGGATCTAATTATAAGAGTAGAGCATCTATCTGTTCTCTTTCACCTCCCTATGTGTCTCCTCCCTCTCTGTCTCTCTGTGTCTGTCTCTCTCTCCGTCTCTCTCTGTTTCTCTGTCTCTCTCTCTCTCTGTGTCTGTCTGTCTCTAACTCTCTCTCTTCCAAACCCTCTGCTTAAAAAGCAGAACAAGACTTCCATTCTTCCTTCACAAATCTGCATACTCAAGCTTTGATCTTTAGATCAAAGTCCCTTTCTTCCAAATTCAAATCCAACACACCTTCCCACCTTCTCTGACTTGCTTAAGTCAAACAAACATACTGTTGGTGTCACTTCAATTGCTAATCAGTAACCCAAAAGAATTCTGATTTAAAGGATTACATCATTGAACATCTTTAGCATAGATTATAGTTGACTATAGTTGATTGCTCATCAACTACAAATTTCAGTTCATAGTACAAATTGGTAAACTGAGATAACCACTGAGTATTGAACAAAATCTATGGTACAGTCTGGTTTATAATGAGCTTTTGTTTACATCCAAACAATACTTAAAACACATGTATTAGCAGCAACTCACATAACAATCTTAAATTCTGAGCATTTTTCACATATATGCCATTTTTAACATCATATCCATTCCTTGGCTACTGTTTGCCGCATATATCTTTATATAGATCAAAAATGTAACCAAAGTATCAACCAACATACTCCCAAAGTTCGTGTGAGGTAACTTGTCAATTACATATCACTCAACTCGTTTTATCACTCTGGACATGGAATGTTTGCATTAAGATTCCACAGCTTCAAACAAGCTTCTTGGTCAGAAAGAGCTGGCAATGTTTGCTCGCTTGAGCATCTTAAAACCTCCGAAATATAAAATTAAAATATATTCATCTTTAAGTTTTATCACACAATGGTTTTCTACACTTTGAGGTCCCTATTTCGGTCCCTAAGTATCGGTGTGGAACAATTATAGCACTTCTTTCTCCTTCCTGCGTGCAAGAAAGGGGTTAATAGCTTCTGAGCAATTGATCCTAAGGCTGCTTGACTCGATTTAGGTTTTAACCTTGTCCCATCCTTCTTCGACAAGTGAGCTCACTACAATTTAAAATTTTGAATTTATCAAACCCCTTTCATAATAACTTACTCTCAATGGATTTCAGTTTGAACTCCACAACTTTCAAATAAGTTTGATTAAGTCCTTTAGCAATCTTCCAGTGTGTGACCAAATTGAAGTTCAAAGCACTGACCTGAACTCCTCTCAAACCTCTGTCTAAAGTAGAATAGAACCTCCAGCTTAGTTTTCCTTTAGCTCAAAACATTGCTACATATCTGATTAAATTCCATCAACATTATTCCAATTTATAATTCGTTGTAACTATTTCACACTAGAATTCATAGTATCAACTAGTAACTCTATCCATTACTCTTATTTCTTCTGGCTCCTCCTCTACCATTATTGTAAATAGAGGAAAGGTACTGTACTGAATTGTATTTAATCCTCATGACAAGCCCTTCTTGATTTCAGGGCTGGTCAAATTTGTCTTGTTCAGGACATACAGTTTGCATATCCTATACCCTTAACCTTTTTAGGTGGAAAACTTAACTTTCTTCATAGTACAAATGCATATATGTTCATCTCTAGATCACAAATTTCTTCCTATACATTGTGCACATTTTTTAAAAACAATTCATATAACCTTAGTCAAAGACAACACTGTTTAGAAATTCCCTCTTTTGCAAAATACCAAATTCTTAGTACTTGTATTGTTATATCCCATGCACAGATTAACCACTTAAAAACTTCTTGGGTGTCACATGATTTCTTGTTGCTAGTTCTGACAACACATATATTAAAATAACATCTGATTTTAAGAAATCCCAAGTTTAAATTCTAGAATAAATTCTTCTCAACAACATAACAACTTTTCCATCTATAAAGTAGCCAGTACAATTTCTGTCCTTATAGAATAAAGCATTCCCTCTCTGTGTCAGGCTAGCAATTAATCACATTTAGACAATTCTCAAATTCACTGAAACCATTATGCATTGCAAGGTCTAACAAAACAAACCTCTAACCATGAGTTTGGTGCTCAATAAGATCTGGCTAATATTTCACATTTAACTGACAAACAGTAACCACAATACATGAAATTACATTTGTACCATATCAAAATCATTAGCAATCCTCCCAAGTTGCATACATCAACCCTTAGAATTAATTTTAAGTGAAAAGTGCTAACTGTAGGGGGCAGCTAGGTGGCTCAGGGGATTGAGAGTCAGGCCTAGAGATGGGAGGTTCTAGGTTCAAATCTGATCTCAGACACTTCCCAGCTGTGTGACCCTGGGCAAGTCACTTGACCTTCATTGCCTAGCTGTTACCATTCTTCTGCCTTGGAGCCAATACAAAGTATTGACTCCAAAATGGAAGGTAAGGGTTAAAAAAAAAACAATAACATACAACTTTGTGGCAAGCATGCTTTGAAAGGAAAAAATCAGTGTTTTAGGATCCATTCTTAAGAAGAAATATTAGCAGGGAGAAAATTCATTAAAACAGTTTCAGCATACTGCCCCTTTAACTGAGGAAGCTATGCTGAGCTAACCTGAGATTAGCCATCTGATTGGCTGAGCTGACTTTTGTGTTC
This sequence comes from Monodelphis domestica, assembly GCF_027887165.1. NCBI lineage: Eukaryota > Metazoa > Chordata > Mammalia > Didelphimorphia > Didelphidae > Monodelphis > Monodelphis domestica. Next base: position 20,563,766 of record NC_077229.1, on the reverse strand, counting down.
CCTAACTTTCTCTGAACTCTATGTGCTGATCTATCTAAACTTTCTCTCTTTTTAACTGTGATTACTATCAAAATGCTCTTGTAGTATCTGGACAAAACTACTATCTGCTCCCAATTGGGGTTGGAGGTGAGCTGTTCATGAGGCTGACTGGGTTTCTCAAGGAAGGAACTTTTCAATCCCCTCCTATTCAGATTCCCTCTACTGCTTGGAAGCTTGCTGCTGGAATGTAGGTGAAGGGAGCAAAGAACAGCCACCACAAAAGAAATTCCCCTCTGTGAAACCACATCCCAAACTCTCCCTGCCTCTTCCCCTGTTCAATCCAGCCACACAAAACCAACAAAGACTCAACAGAAACCTATAGGACACATTCTCTCACACATTCATACATCTTTGAACCTGAAGGTTCCCCCAGAAGTCACTGAAAGACATCTCTTTAGTGACCTGGCTGTGGGACTAAAGCTGCGTCCAGCAACCCAACAGCCTCTACTGAATCAGGATTTAATTCCTCGGCATGTCTGCCAGCATGGAAATTTTTCACACTCACCATCCAATGGTGCTCCTTAGGACACATTGGGTCCTCAGAGGACTAGAACTTCTGTTGCAGGGACCCAGTCCCTGTCCCAAGTCCAACTTGGGCGGGGGGCCTCTAACCACCCCAAAGTTCCTGTCCCAAGTCCAATTTGGGTGGGGGGCCTCTAACCACCCCAAAGTTCCTACTGAGCACTCTTAATAATCCTCTAGGAGGGGAAATCTCTTAATCTCTCAAAACAACACTTTCGCTTCCCGGCCATTCCAGCCCAGCCCCTAGCAGGACTCAGGACCCACATACTTAGCAGGTCCTCACTCAGAAACAGGTGAAAGGGGGTCTTAATGGATCCGACTTGGCATATGCTGTCTCCTTATAATCCGAGGAGCACGGAATCTGCCAGCCACTTAGCCGTATGCCATGATCCAGACCCTCCCTTCCCCATACACATCCACACAGACAAACACACTCAGATTTCCCTTCAGGGATTCAAGTACCTTTACCACTGGTGTGGTCCAAACCTTTGGAATCCCAGGACAAGCCTGCAAATGTTCTGTCCAGTTCTGGTTCAGATTCCAAGGAGGAGACACTCTTGGTAATGCAACACACAAGAGGTACTTTATTCAAGCTATAGCCTGGGTCTCCACAAGAAGTGGAAGACCCCTATAACTTGAGCCTCCCACAAGCAGTGGTGTGAATTTTAAAAATTACTCCACCCTACTCAGACAGTACTTTAGGGGAAGATAAAGTTATAAACTCCTGATTGAACAATGAAGGTACTTAACTCATACCTTATAGTGAAAACTAGAACTTTAAGCTAAGTCTATTTTTAGATCTAATACAAAAATGTGTTAAATAACTATAAAGGTTAAATTAATCACAAAAAGGTAAAGTAACTAACAAAAGGTGAACTTAACAAAGAAGTGTAAAGTAACTCAAAAGATATAATTTAACCAGAGAAGATGAGAACTAAAGAGTGGACAGTCCTGGAGAAAATCTAATCAAAGAAGGTGAGAACTAAAGAGTGAGCAGTCCTGGAAAAAAGTGTCTACTGTGATTGGTAGACATGAAAATTTAGGGGACACCGACACAAGAGAAAAGTTCTTTAAAAGGAGGTCTATATGAGCAGCAAAAGGTCAGTTCGGTCAGTTCAGAGGAGGAACTGAGCCTGGAGGATCTCCCTTAGACAGCTTCCTTGAGATGGTCTCGTGGTGAGTGATAAGACTGACTCCCTTTCCCTTGCCACTTTGGCCAAGGCCTTTAACTACTGCCTGGCTCAGCCTGAGCCAGAGCAGTTTAAATTAATTCTTTCCTCTCCCTCTCTCGTCTCCTTAATTCCTTCTCTCTATATTGATTAAAATCACCATAATTTCCAGCTGACTTGGGTATTTTATTATTTGGGATTTTCCCTGGTGACCAAATTAATACAGTTTAAATCACAATGCTAAAATTATCTTACAGTGGAAGACCCCAAGTATTGTGTGAGCCTGGTTTATATAGAGGGAATAGGGGAAGGGGGGTTGTCCTGATACCCAGGCACCAAAAGGGAAGACACATCAATCTTAGTCTTTGCTACCCAGATGTTTAACATATGGTCATGGTGACCTAAGTCAGGTCAGTGAACCCTGAAGTTCTGAAATAACATATCCTTGTGAAACCTGAAGTTCTGAGATAACATATCCTTGTGAAACTACACAAATAAGGACATGTCAATCTTAGTTCTTGGGATAAGGGATCCATTGGGGGTTATCTGGAGGGCAAATTCCCATGACATCAGTCTATTTCTTTAAATTTTATCTCTAATGGGCAACAAGGCACAAGAGAAAGGGCCTGAATCTGAGGCCAAGAGAACAGAGATCTAGTCTCAGCTCTGCACTAACTCCTAGGTATCTGTAGATAAAGGGCCTCCCTTCTCTGAACCTTTAGTATCTTCTGCTGTCAAATGAGAATAGAGAAAGACAGTGAGGTTTACATGAGAAGACGGTACAAAATCAAGAACTTTTGGCTGGAAAAAATTAATATATGTAGTTTTTGTTTGTTGTTGTTCATTCATAACCAACTCTTCATGACTACAGGTATTATACTGTCCATGGGGGATTTTTGGCAAATCTACTGGTATGATTTGCCATTTCTTTCTCCAGTAGATTAAGGCAAACAGAGGTTAAATGATTTGCTCAGGGTTTGAGGCCAGATTTTGAACTAAATTTTTTGGACTCCAGGCCCAGTGCCCTACCCATGAACCATCCAGCTGCCTCCATGAATATATACATATGTGTGTAAAAATCAAGATTTGAACCCCAGACTTCAATTCCCAGAAGTGCTTGCTCTAGTTCCCAGGATGCCCTCTAATCTCACTGAGATTCCCATCTGGGCGAGATCAAAAAATTTCTATTTAAACTGGCTGTAAAGCCTACTGAGTCTCTTTTCCTGTTTGCACTTCCAGGGACACACATCTCTCATGATCACTTCATAGCTGAGAGCCTAACCTCCTTGGTGAACCATTTCTGAGTTTGAATGCCCAGAGGGCAAATTCAAACTGTTGGTGTGACCCTGGATTACAGGAGAGAGTTGAGGAAAAGTGCTTCCTTCTGGAGGCTGGACAGAGGGGCAAGGCATGCAAAAAATGTTCTCAAGTACTGAGTAGAGAGGGAGTGCCAGCTCCACAACTGTGCAACATTTTCACCAGTGCTAGCCTAGAAGATGGCTCTGAATGAAGGAGTGAATGAATAAATGAAAAAGGATGTGTTTCCTATATACAAAGCCACTGAGGATACAAATAGAAAAGCGAAACATTCTCTGCTCACAAGGAGTTCACACTCTAGTGAGGCAGACAACATGTAAATAGATATCGATATTGAGAGAGAGAGGGGGGGGAGGGAGGGAGAGAGAGAGACAGAGACAGAGCCAGAGAAAGAGAGAGACAGAGAGAGAGAGAGAGAGAGGGAGGGAGGAAGGGAGGGAGGGAGAGAGAGAGAGAGAAAGAAAAAGAGAGAGAATAAATATATGAGACCAAGTCCAAAGACCAAGACAAGCAGCAGAGATGACAAGACTACCAGAGAGCAAAAATGGCACGTGTTAGAGAACAGCGGAAACCCTTGCAATAACATCATCTAAGGCAGCTGATGGTTAGCCTTTTAGAGGGGTGGGTGATGTGAGAAATATCCTCAGGTGTGTGTGTGGAGAGGGGGAGGAGAGCAGCCCTCATCTCTCTGACTTCCTAGCAATGAACTCTGGCGAACTCTGTGCTGAGGTGACTGGGCTCTGAGTGCCCCCTGTGGCACACATGCCATAGGTTCACCACCATAGATCTAAGGCCATTTAACACTTACATAAGTGCCTTCCATGTGTATTCCCAGGTCCCATAGGTCCCTGGAATATGTTCCTTCATGAATTTCCCTATGTAATGTGTTTCTATATGTGTTATACTTACATATTTTGTCTTGTCCACTCATATTTCCTATGGGTCCTCCCTCACTGTAGGTGTAGATTACTCTGGAAGACTACATCCCATGAGTTCCTGGAGTGATCCTCTCATGCTAAACCACTGCATTGATGTCTTTTGCTTTTAATTAATGTGTCTTCCGGCAGGCTGTTCAGAAGAAGTACATCAATGGGGGCTTGTGAGCAATGTTTTGAGCAAGTACTAATGTCTAGAAGGCTTAAAACCAGGGACAGTGTTTCTTAGAAGTCTACACCAAAGAAATAATGGTAGAACATGAATGCCCAGCTTCCTTACCCAGCTAGGGCAGAGATCACATGATCTAATGGACATGAAAGAACTTTATTATGCTTGTTATCCAAGAATTCAAAAGGAAAAGGAGAATTGTGACCATAAGGGGGATGGGGCAAAAACCTGAAGTGTTCACCCATCTTAGAGGGTGAATGCCCACCCCTGAGGAGACCCTGGAGAAGGTTCCAGAGTGATCTGTCTGAGATCCTTGCCTGATACCAAAGCCATAGGATTAAGAAATGTCGGGGCTAGATGGAACCATAAGACAGAGGGTCTCAGAACTGGGAGGAGCCTTCAAACAGGGAATAGCAGAGGAAGGAGGAGCCTTAGAAATCTGAAAGGCAGAGCTGAAAGAAATCTTAGAAATAGATTACTGACATAACATATGTGTCTGAAGAGACCATTTAGTCCAAAGCACAGCTAAAAGTAATTTCATCTACAATATGTCCAGAGTCATGTCCAGCAGCAATTTGCCCAATATGGATTCCCAAAGTCATGTGCTTCACTTAAATACTTCCAAGCCTACTTCCTCCTACTTGTAGAGCACTCCTATTCCACTTTCAGACTGTTCTAATTATTAGGACATTTTTCTGAATGCAATATGGGTTTAAGAACTGCCTGGCATCATGGGATTTATAGTTTGGAGGAACAAGCATTCCCAGCTCAACCCTGAAAGCGATTCAAGGATTCAAGAGAAGTTAAAAAACAAAAGGTCTGCTTTTTTCCCAACTTCCCCTCCTGTGCCTTTACAGTAACAGATTCTCAAATATACTTCTCGCTTCCCTTATCTAAACATTTTCTGTATCCTGATTTTTGCCACAGCCATAACAAAGTTAGGATTTATCTAGAATTAATGTTTTACATTAGGACAGAATGTAGGGCTGAACCTCAGCCTCAATATGAGGAATTTACCTAACTGGGGGCTCAGAGATACTATTATTGAGTTATTAACTTTTCTGCTTATTATGTAAATCTTCAGAGGAAGGGACCATATGAACATGAGAGAGGCCAGGCCATTATGTTGCTATGAAGCTAAAAAAAATAAGCTAATTGTGGTAAAAGTGTGTGCCTGATTAAATTTCCAGAGATAAAGGGAGTTGGGAGGAGACAGTGGTAATGAATATTGCTGTTGTTCAGTCATTTCTGACTCTGTGTGACCCCATTTGGGGTTTTCTTGGCAGAGATACTGGAGTAGTTTGCCATTTGCTCTTCTCCAGTGCATTTTATAGGTGAGGAATCTGAGAAAAACAGGGTTACATGACTTGCCCAGGGTCACACAGCTTGTAAACATCTGAGGGTTGATTTCAACTCGTCTTCCTGACTCAAGACCTGGCACTCTATCCACTGTGCCACCTAACTGCCCCATGGTGATGAGTTCTGTTTGGCCCATTATACCCACCACAGTTTCTCTCTTGAACACTACAACCAGTTAATACGGGTTAACCAGTTCATACCCCCAAAAGCTGAAATCTACTTCTTTGTCATTTCCATCCATTGTTCCTGGTTCTGACCTCTGAGGTGAAGCGAAATAAACCCAGTTTCTCTTTTATATGTCAACTTTTCAAATACGTAAAGACTGATATTGTGTCTCACCACTCTACCATCCCCCTTGCTCTTCTCTTCTCCAGGCTAGACATCACTAGTTGGTCCTATGGCTCAATCAATCATTGAACATTGATCAAGTGTTTACGATGTGATAGGTTCTCCTCCACATAGAGAGATGTCACAAGAGGCACTCGTTGCAAAGATAAAGAATAAGTACAAGATAAAGAGAAGGCTTGGAATAGAGTGTAGTAGATGTTGGAAGGACCACAGCCCGATGGACATGAGAGGTCCCAACCAGAAGGGCGAGCTCTTCTACTACCCTTCCCCTCCTCTCCAGACTCCACCAGTAGAAAAGGCAGAGTGACTTGTCCCCCAGAATAGATCCTTAGAAAACTCCCACTATTAGGAGGATCCAGAAAAGGACATCGCGAATGAACAATCCGAGAGATATTAAAAAGGCTAAAATAAAACTTTTTAAAAAAGTGAGAAAGATTAATGAAAGAAAGAAATAGTTAGCTGAGAAATTTTAAATCTCTTTTTAAAAATTCTTTTAAAAAAGAAATTTAAAATAATTTCTCTTTGAAAAAAGAATTTTAAAATTCTCTTTTTTTAAATTCTCTTAAAAAAGGGAGGGTGGGGCAAAGAAATGAAAAACACACCCACCCACCTACACACACACACACACATTAGAGGAGACGTGTCAGTGGTTAGCTCCATTCTGGACTTCTTTCTCTTCTCCCTCTAGACCATCTCACTGAGCAATCTCACCAGTTGCCAAAGTTCCACCAATATCTCCATGCACGTGATTCCTGGTGCCATACATAGTGCTGTAGCCTCTCTCCTGAGCTCCAGGCCCATATCCCCAGCAAACTGGATGTCCCATAGGCACCTCAAATACAGCAGGTCCAAAAGAGAACTTTACTTTTCTCCCAAACCCTCCCATCTTCTCAACTTCCTTATTGCTGATGGGCCCCAGTCCTTCATCCTCCCAGTCACGTAGCCTCCCAACTTTGAAGTCATTCTTGAGTCGTCTCCCAGCATCATCAGATTTTAGAGCTTCTTCCTTTACAGCATGTCTTGCACACATCCCTTTTTCAACCTCACATAATCCCTAACTTCATTTAGCCCCTTTGTCTTCTGTCTAGACTATGGTAAGAGACGTCTGCAGGGTCCCCCGGCCTCAGGTATCCCTCCACTCCAATCCTCTTCTCCACTCTAAGGCTACCTGCCACATGCTCTGCATTTCTCTCATCCTCATCATTGGATATTTGGTGTCTCTTCTATTAGAATGGGAGTTCCTTGGAGGCAGTGACTAGTTTTGTCTTTCTCTGTAACCCCAACACTTGGCACAGTGACTGGCACAGAGTAAATGCTTCATTGGTGGATTATCTGATCAGAGGGAGAAATGGAGACACAGAGGCATTGGGCTGCTTCTTTCCAGGGCAGGAAAAACAGACAGATTCCGGGTCTGGATTTCTATAGAAAGAGCCAAGGACTGGGCCTGCCGATCAGTAAAAAGTCCCAAACTTACTAAAGACATTAGCTGGCAGGAGAGAGAGCTAAGTTGGAAATTTTAAGAACCATTTGATGGTATAAAGTTTTGTGTCACATCCTCTTTCTGAGTCTCAGTTTCCTCATCTGTAAAATAAAGGTAGTAAAAGAGAGAATCTGCAGGGCAAGCCAAGCATGCAACACAAAGCAAAAGGACATCATCTGTCAATCAAAAAAGTAACATTCCATTTGGAATGTTCCCAGGAAAAGACAATTGGAAACTAACCCCACAGCTGAAGAACTTCTCTCTTGGCTTTGGGGAGGGGAGGAAAGAAGAAGATTTTCTGTGCCTGAGGGTGGTGGCTGAACCTGAAGAGCTAATTGTGTCTCTGGACTTGAATTAATCAAGCTGAGATTATCAGGCTGTTTGGAAAAGAAGAAAATAATTGTCCTCATATCTACCCTGATAGACTTTGTGTCACAGTGGTGACAGAACTGGCATTTCCCAATGCCCTCCTAACTCCTTGTCTAGATTAGGGAAAACCCCATCCCTCTTACTTCATCTTCTATCCTTGTCCTGTCTTTCCCAATAAACCTCCTTACTTGAGAAAAAGAGAAAAAGTGTCTTCTCTAAGCCTCATAGTTTCACCTTAAGTTACATAGAAGGTGACTGACTAAGAGGGGGAAGGGGAAGGGAGGCAGGAAGGAAAAGGGTGGAAAAACAGGTGGCATTTGAGGGAGGAGAGTAGGCAATATCTTGATCCATTAGCCATTTAGTAGTGATCAATAGACACCCTCTGGTAATATCTCTCTATCTCCAAGTATCTCCTTTATTACAATAGAGACCCTATTATTCATTTATTATAACTGACACCTCTAAGACTGACTGATCCTCACAATCCTTAGAAAGGCAGAGTAGTGTGTAAGAGGCATGGAGAGAGAGAGGACTTACAAGCCAGGTCATGCCAGAAACAAGGCTGGGGACCTGTCTGTCAATAAAAATGAAGATTCCAAACAGAATGTTCCCAGGAGGAGGAGGCAGTTGAAGCTGACCAAGAGGGGAGAAACTAGGACTTTGATTCTCTCTCTCTCTCTCTGGGGGTGACCAAGAAAGGAGACTTTGACTTTGAGGTTTGTTTGTTTTTTATCATAGGAGGCAAGCCTGGCTGAAGGGGGAAGAAGCTGAGAACTAATATTATTAACTTCTGTCCCAGGCTGAAGGACCCATGAAGGGGGCTTCTGAAATTAGTCTGAGAGACCTTGGTGGCTTTGTGGAGAAGAAAAGAAGAATAACATTTGTCCTCCGTCTCTCTGACTGTCCCTCTGTCACAGTTGTGACTGGACTGATGTCCCAAACCCTCAAATTCTCCTTATAGTTTAGGGAAACCCTCATCCCTCTTATCTCAGTTTCCCATCCTGTTTCCCAATAAACCCCCTGACTTGAAAAAGGAAAGGAAAAGAGTATCTTTATGGTTCACTCAGGGGGGAGGGAAGAAGCCAAAGGCTTCAAGAAGAAACTGGGAGGTGAAAGGAGGTGAAAGGGAGGGGGAAAAGGGAGGAGGAGGAGGTTAGGAAATAGATTGATTCACTAGCCATCAATAAAGATCAGTAGGCAAACCCCAGAGCATTCCCCTGTGGCAGCATCCCTCTATCCCTGTGGCAGCATCTCTCTCTATCTCTGTAGTACCTCTATCTCCATTGTAACTAAGCAGCCCTCAAGTGCCCCTCTACCAGCAGCCCTCTAGTAAGTCAGAGTATCCAGTTGTCACAACCACAAATAGTTCAACACAGATTTCTATTTTTTATTACATTTGTCACCTCAAGTTTGACTGAACTCTACAGATCCCTGGTAAAGGAACAAAGACAACATGTTCAGACAAGTTATTTGTGGAGTTGTTATTGTGGCAGTTATTGCCTATTTTGGAGTATGCCATTTACTATATAGCAAACTAACTCACATGGTAGTGGAAACTCTGGATTATGTAGGCAGTGTTACAATGACTGTTTTACAGTTGCCATTCCAACACGACCTAGTACTCTGGCATACCCTAGGACAAGTATATGTACTCTTTATGACTGTGTTGCAGACTCTAACCCAAGTGAAGAAATTATTCAGATTCATGGTTCCCCTAAGGCAGAGAAGATTATGGCTATGGATAACAACCTAGAAGGCATGATTAAGGCTGTATTTGAACAATTGATTGAGGAAAAGGGACTAGATCTGGTTATGGGCAAGGACAATGGGCAAACAGAGAATGTACCTCAGAAAACTGAAGGTGACAATGAAAATGAGAACAAAACTGCTAGTGACCCTGAGAAAATCTGTCCTTTGAAGGAGGTCACTAAGCTAACTACTAACGCTGGTGTGATATACTCAATAGCCCATAGACAATTCTCCACTCAGGAACTGGAGTCCATAAAGTGCCATTTCCCAAAATTTGTGGACAATACTTTTAAATCCCAAAAGGAGCTGAAATGTGCATTCAGGATCTTTGATCCTGATTTTGAAGATGTCAAGTTCATATTGTCAGAACTGTTCAGCCCCTATGAACAGAGGCATTTTTTGGAGAAAACTAGATTTGACAGCAATTTGACTAGCTGGCCAATTGTAGAGCAAAGGGTGGACATGGACTTTGCCAATCCCACCTGCATGTCCTACCTGAAAAGGTGCAGGGAGGATGTTCATCAGGCCATTAAGCAATGCTGTTTCAAGCCAAATGCATGGGCTAAGTTTGACAAGATCAGGCAGGATAAAGGGGAACATCCTGCCACATACATAAACCATCTGTCAGAGATGGCAGAGTCATTTTTAGATCTAGAAGCCAATACTGAAGAGACAGCTGGCCATGTATGTATGCAATTTCTAAGGGGATGCACACCCAATTTGAAAGTATTTTTCAAACACTATTTCCCTAAATATGACTCAGTTTTCCTAATTGAATTGAGAGGATGCAAGTTACCTATTTGAAAATAATTTAGAACAAAGTACACAAGTTCAAGATCTGAAAGGTAAGTTATAGAGGACTGAAAATGATCTTAAATAAAAGGAAATTGATGAAATAAAAAGATTGAACATGGTTAGGACATACACAAAACCTAATTCTCAAAAGATACCTAGTTACAAGGCAAGACCAGTGCCGAAAGAGACTAGGGAATGTTTCTTTTGTCACAGAAAAGGTCACTTGATTAGAAATGCTTTTTGAAGAAGATACATGAGATTAATAACAAAGACAAACATAATACATGAATTAGGTACAAGAAGTCCACTTGTTGTTCACATTGCAAGTTAAGGTCCTCACAGCAAGCTCCGGACTTGAATGAAATGCAAATGGCCATGAAAACTGGAGCTAAGCCTAAATATTCTGATATGGTTAGAAAAGAATCTGTTGTAGAAACCATTTCTTGTTTTAATGACTGGAATGTACTCTGGCTTGTGACTAGACAGAGCTGCTGTTGGACACCTGAGGGCTGTTTAGTTAAAATAGGGATAGATGTACTACAGAGATAGAGAGAGGTGTTACTACAGGGGAATACTCTGGAGTTTACCTATAATTTCTATTGATGGCTGATAGATCAATCTATTTCCTAATCTCCTCTTCCCTTCACTCCCAGATCCCACATACTCCCTCACCCCCTTCCCTTCTCCCAGCCTCTCCCTCCCAGTTTTTTAAAATTTATTTTTATTACAGTAGAAAAGAGCAAAGATGTTTAAACAAGTTATTTGTGGAGTTGTGGTGATGGCTGTCATTGCTTGTTTCTGGGTCTACAACATATTTTACAGTAAAATGACCCACATGATCATTGACTCTATTGACTACATAGGCCACATAACCATGTCTATTTGGCAGATACCTTTTCAAACTGAACTCTGGAAGGTTTTGGTTCAAGTACACACTCTTTTTATGGCAGCCCTTCAGACTCTAACCTATGTAAAGAAGATCTTTAGATTTGTGATTCTCCTAAAGGCAGAAAAGATACTGGCTATTGATAACAACATGGATAACAACAATATTGATAACAACATGGAAAGCATGATTAAGACCTTGTTTGAAGTATTGATCAAAGAAAAGGGGCTATTGGCAAGGATAATGGACAGGCTGACAACATATCTGAAGTAAAGACAGCTTAAGTCACTGATAAGGGAAATGAAAGTGACAAGGACACTGTGTCTGCTAGTGAACTAGAGAAAATCTGTCCATTAAAGGAGGTCACCAAGCTATCCAGTACAACTGGTGTACTATAGTCTAAGGTCCATAGACAATTCACCTCACAGGAACTTGAATCTCTAAAAAGACGTTTCCCCAAATACATAGAACAACCATTCAATTCTCAAAAAGAACTGAAACGTGCTTTTAGGATTTTTAATCCTGATTTTGAGGATGTTGAGTTTCTCCTCTAAGAATTGTTCAGCCCACACAAACAAAGGCAATTTCTAGAGAAGACAAGATCTGATAGTAGCCCGTTGGCCAACTGTGGAGCAAAGGGTAGATATGGACTTTGCTAACCCTACTAGCATGTCCTACCTAAGGAAATGCAGGGAGGACTTACTTCAGGCAATAAAACAGTGCTGCTCAAAACCTAATGCATGGGCTAGGTTTGATAAGATTGTACAGAACAAAGAGGAACATCCTGCCACATATATTGACTGTTTATCAGAGATGGCAGAATCAATCTTAGGTCTAGAAACAAATATTGAAGAATCTTCAGGCCATGTTCATAGGCAATTTTTGAGGGGATGCACACCTAATTTGAAATTTTTCTTCAAGCACTATTTCCCCAAGTATGATACAGTTAGCCTGATCGAAATGCATGACACAGCAAGTTACTTGTTTGATAATCAATCAGAACAAAACAAATAAGTTCAATACCTAAAAGAAAAATTAGAAATTACAGAGAAAAATCTGAAGGAAAAGGAGATAGAAGAAATCAAGAATCTAAACACGGTAAGACTTTCACAAAATCTAGTTACACAAGACCTGGTTACAAAGCAAAACCAGTGCAGAGAGAGACTAGGGAATGTTTCTTTTGTCACAAGAAAGGTCACTTGATTAAAATTTGTTTTTTAAAGAAGAAATATGAAATCAGTAACAGCAAGAACACACAAAATTCACAAGCTAGGTACAAAAAGTCCACTTCTTGTTCTCATTGCACGTTAAAATCCTCAAAGCAAGCAAATGATTTGAATGAGATGCAAAAAGCCATAAACTCTGGAGCCAAACCTAAGTACTCAGATATGGTTAGGAAAGAATTATGAAGCCAGGCCTTTAAGATATATAGTGTGACAAATGGATATAGAAGAAATAGTGAGAATGAGGATGCTGAAAATAGTAGAAAAAGTGGGGAAATGATAGAAATTCAGTGCAAGAAAGTGAATCTGCAAATGATAGTACATGCAATAAAGTTAGAGAAAGGCAGAGACAGATTAATGAAATTGATACAGAAATTAAGGAAATAACATCTCAAATAGCAAATGATATAAGAGACTTTGAAAAAAGATGCACAGTAACCACACAGGAAAAAAGTTAAAATGAAATCAAATCTTTATTAGAGAACTTTCTTCAGGGTAGAGTGAGTAATGGGATTGAATTATGAAAAAGAGAAAGAAAGAAAAAGTCACAAGAACTCAAGCAGGAGTTTGTGACAGATACAGAGACACATAATTTCAATTCCCTAAAGGTTACTGTTGCTAACATTACAGCACATCCCACCAAACTCAGTTATTTCATCCAATAGCTACATAGCAAAGGTACCCTTAGAAAATACATGTAATTTGAATCCAGAAGCTGAAGCCTTCTATCTAGCAATGAGTGATTTAGAGAAGACAAGATTAACTGCAAATGGAGCTGAAATTACTTTTAAAAACAATAATCCTATTCAAAATAATGGAGGTGACATGACGTAAATTTGAAAAGGGGGATGGAATGGGAGTCTTAGTAACAACCAAGGATTCAGTTGAAGCCAACATTCTAATGGCAGAGGGGAATCTGGCCAAGTAGACTTGAGTGAAATAAATAGCTATGATTTAGATTCATGTTCCAATGTTTACAATCTCAAATGAAGACTTCATAGGAAATGAATTAAATCTAATAAAATTAACTGATCAAAAAATACAACTGGCAGAGGGTAGCAAAGAAATGAACACTGATTCAGTGGTTATGAACACCTTAGTTACAAAGCCAAAAACATATGTCTGTACTGTGGGACAGAATGAAGGCACACATCCTACTGATGATGCATGGGAACATGCAGATGTGCCAAACTTATTCCCAGAAGAAAATAATAAAAGAGGGAAAGAGTTCTATCTCTACACAGTCAAAAGAAAATGAAGATAAACATAAACTTCAGACTGGTGATAGAGTAGGATCTATGATTATTGACAGTATAGAATGTCTGCTAGAAGACGCTAACCCCATACCATCAAGTTTACCAATTCAAAATGAAATTCTAAAGCTTAGTAGTCTAAAGCAAACAGAAACTGATTTGACAAACACAAAAGCTGGTGACATAGGCTTAGATCAAAATGCAAAGCCAGAGTTACCAACATCTGACAAAAGTTTACATGACACTGAGCAAAATCTAAAGAACATACTGATTGGATTCAGTGAGTCAGAATCAGATACTGAATCAGAAGGAATACCAGAAGGTGTAATAATAATGAATCAAGATGATGTAGAACAAATGCTTTATCGATTTTATAAACTTTATGAAGATGTAGACTTAGAAGGGGATGTGTGGGACACAAGTGAGAATATTGAATACCTGAAACCAGTACAATCAAAATCTCACAAAAACTAGGAGACATTCTTTGGGCACAGAACTAGTTGCATACCATTGGAAGAACTTTATGCAAGATTAGGGGTTGATAATGAAGATGACTTTATAGGAACATATTAAGAACTGAAGGAGGAGAGATAGATACATAACTTCACTTCTATTCTCTAACTTCACATACATGACAAGTACCATTCATGCTGTAAGAATGAAACCAAAATTAGTTATAGTTCCATAGGGCAACATACTACACAAAAAAACCTTATGAGAATGAAGACTAGTCTTAGGTGGAAAAGCAGAAGATCAAATAATTCAACAACAAGAGCACTACTAAACTTATAGCATGACACTTCAGCTTCATAACTAGGACAGACACATATATCTAAAATACTATGGAAGCATAGATTCACATTGGATGAATTTGTTTTCAAGTTGTAGTTCAGACCTGAAAGAAAAAGTTTATCCATAACTCTCAAAATTCACCCTAAATTGATCTCTACAAGGGGAAGGAAGAGAGAGAGGGTATACCATGAAGATATTACTCCATAGTTTCAGATACCTCACTAGACAACAATATGATCATGTCATCAGTTAAGATACATACAGATGACATCTGATTTTTTAAAAAAGCCCTAGACATGAATGGCAACATGAATAGCCCAAGAAGAAATCAAAAAATAGTCCTTGTAAATGAAAGCTTAATGAAAACAAAGGAAAGCACATGAAAGTACATATCAACAGAGAGTACAGACGAGAGAGCACTGCACATGTAAATGATAACAGGAAAGTACCCCTGAAGCAAATGCAGCCAGTAACACAGACAAAAAGGAAAACTTGCATTTAAAAGAGTAGCAGCCACAGAATATATATATATATATATATATATATATATATATATATTATATACAAAATCTCTGCCTGTCACAATAACAGACCAGAAAGAAACAATGTTATTTCAAATGAATAAATGATTCTCTAAATTCTATCTTCAAGAAAGAATTACAGTACCATACAATAAGCCTCCTTGTGAAACAAATAGCAAAAAGATTAGAAAAAACTTCAAATCAATATTCATAACAAAATCTTGAGAACTTATGCACAATGCTCACACCCACCCATGAAGATGTACATATGCAAAGATTTACTTCCACTCATGAAGATAATCACATGTAATGCTTACTTACACACATGAAAATGTACACATGTAAAGTTTACTCTCGTGCATGAATATATACGCATGTAATGCTTACTTGCACACATAAAGAATTACTAATGAATTCTGACAAGCATTCATGAAGAACTCAGTTTACTTCCATGCAAATGTAAATTTCAATCTTACAGACACTCACATGTAAAAACCTTACACACACGCATGTTCATGTTTGTTCCTGAGTTTGTTCCAGAATGGAAGAACACAAGTCTTCAATCATGAGTGAAAGAAGATGACTGGCATGCTGACCAGATGAAGGACCTGAGATGAAGACAGGTTTATACAATCAACATAAAAGGACATGGAAAGACTTTGAAAGTTTGGACTTTTGATCATGAGGATGTGTAAGAATGCATCATACATGTTAACATCACATATATGTTTGCACATCCTACATAGAAAAGGAAGATATCTCATAGAATGGGTAAGTATGCCACATACAGCATAGCTACATTACAAGAGACACACTGATAAAAATTTCTATGGAAAATTCAAACAGACTAAAATATTTTTTATCTGCATGAGTTTGCACAGAAATCTAGGATAATGTACATATGTAAATCTGTAATAATAAAACTATGTACACATGTAAATACTAATTTACCAATAAGCTAACTATATTAGAATAGTTTATTAATATTCTAATTACTAACACTAGTGACAGCTTAACGAATTTGTTCGTCTTAGTAAAATAGAGACAGATATAGAACTACTTAAGTACAGAAGTAGATTGCATCATAATTGTAGGTTAGCATTTGTTAGTGATAAGAAAATTTCTTAGTTGAATTTATAGACATTAGGAAATAGGACAGTTGCATGTTCAAAATGTTATGGAAATAGTTGGAATGGTTTGAAAATTGTTACATAATTTGTTATTATGTAAAAACCATGTTCATGTAAATCCCTTACCTAAACCATTTTCCTATACCTATTCTTAGCATAGATCTAGGTAGACAAGAATAGCTAAAATAAGCTGGGGTTTTTGTTATTTTGGGAAGGTAAAGGTATATTTAAGATAGCACAGAGTTAAGAATAGATAGATAGAATAAAAATGACCATCCTACCCAAACTTATTTATCTATTTAGTGCCATACCCATTGAACTACCAAAATACTTCTTCACTGATTTAGAAAAAACCATAACAAAGTTCATTTGGAAGAACAAAAGATCAAGGATATCCAGGGAAATAATGAAAAAAAACACATATGATGGGGGCCTTGCAGTCCCAGACCTCAAACTATATTACAAAGCAGCAGTCATCAAAACAATTTGGTACTGGCTAAGAAACAGAAAGGAAGATCAGTGGAATAGACTGGGGGAAAGCGACCTCAGCAAGACAGTATACGATAAACCCAAAGATCCCAGCTTTTGGGACAAAAATCCACTATTCGATAAAAACTGCTGGGGAAAATTGGAAGACAGTGTGGGAGAGACTAGGAATAGATCAACACCTCACACCCTACACCAAGATAAATTCAAAATGGGTGAGTGACTTAAACATAAAGAAGGAAACCATAAGTAAATTGGGTAAACACAGAATAGTATACATATCAGACCTTTGGGAGGGGAAAGGCTTTAAAACCAAGCAAGATATAGAAAGAATCACAAAATGTAAAATAAATAATTTTGACTACATCAAACTAAAAAGCTTTTGTACAAACAAAACCAATATAACTAAAATCAGAAGGGAAACAACAAATTGGGAAAAAATCTTCATAGAAACCTCTGACAAAGGTTTAATTACTCATATTTATAATGAGCTAAATCAATTGTACAAAAAATCAAGCCATTCTCCAATTGATAAATGGGCAAGGGAAATGGATAGGCAGTTCTCAGATAAAGAAATCAAAACTATTAACAAGCACATGAAGAAGTGTTCTACATCTCTTATAATCAGAGAGATGCAAATCAAAACAACTCTGAGGTATCACCTCACACCTAGCAGATTGGCTAATATGACAGTTATGGAAAGTAATGAATGCTGGAGGGGATGTGGCAAAGTAGGGACATTAATTCATTGCTGGTGGAGTTGTGAACTGATCCAACCATTCTGGAGGGCAATTTGGAACTATGCCCAAAGGGTGACAAAAGAATATCTACCCTTTGACCCAGCCATAGCACTGCTGGGTCTGTACCCCAAAGAGATAATGGACACAAAGACTTGTACAAAAATATTCATAGCTGCGCTCTTTGTGGTGGCCCAAAACTGGAAAACGAGGGGATGCCCATCAATTGGGGAATGGCTGAACAAACTGTGGTATATGTTGGTGATGGAATACTATTGTGCTAAAAGGAATAATAAAGTGGAGAAGTTCCATGGAGACTGGAACAACCTCCAGGAAGTGATGCAGAGCAAGAGGAGCAGAACCAGGAGAACATTGTACACAGAGACTAATACACTGTGGTATAATCGAACGTAATGGACTTCTACATTAGGGGCGGTGTAATGTCCCTGAACAACTTTCAGGGATCCAGGAGAAAAAAAACACCATTCATAAGCAAAGGATAAACTATGGGAGTGGAAACACCGAGAAAAAGCAACTGCCTGAATACAGAGGTTGAGGGGATATGACAGAGGATAGACTTTAAATGAACACTCTAATGCAAATACTATCAACAAAGCAATGGGTTCAAATCAAGAAAACATCTAATGCCCAGTGGACTTACGCGTCGGCTATGGGGGGTGGGGGGGGAGGAAAAGAAAATGATCTATGTCTTTAACGAATAATGCTTGGAAATGATCAAATAAAATATATTTAAAAAAAAAATAAAAAAAAAAGAATAGATAGATAGAGTTATATAAAAGGTAAGTATCATTAATTTTGCTGGTTGCAAATTTTAAAAAAAGGGAGGAATTGTAAAAGAGAGAATCTGCAGGGCAAGCCAAACATGCAACACAAAGCAAAAGGATATCATCTGTCAATCAAAAAAGTAACATTCCATTTGGAATGTTCCCAGGAAAAGACCGTTGAAAGCTAACCCCACAGCTAAAGAACCTCTCTCTTGGCTTTGGAGAAGGGAGGAAAGAAGAAGATTTTGTGTGGCTAAGGGTGATGGCTGAAGCTGAAGAACTAATTGTGTCTCTGGACTCGAATTAATCAAGCTGAGATTATCTGGCTGTTTGGAAAAGAAGAAAGAAGAAAATAATTGTCCTCATATCTCCCTGATAGACATTGTGTCACAGTAGTGACAGAACTGGCATTTCCCAATGCCCTCCTAACTCCTTGTCTAGATTAGGGGAAACCCCATCCCTCTTACCTCATCTTCTATCCTTGTCCTGTTTTTCCCAATAAACCTCCTTACTTGAGAAAAAGAGAAAGAGTATCTTCTCTAAGCCTCATAGTTTCACCTTAAGTTACATAGAAGGTGACTGACTAAGAGGGGGGAGGGGAAGGGAGGCAGGAGGGAGAAGGGTGGAAAAACAGGTGGCATTTGAGGGAGGAGAGTAGGCAATATCTTGATCCATTAGCCATTTAGTAGTGATCAATAGACACCCTCTTGTAGTATCTCTTTATCTCCAAGTATCTCCTTTATTACAATAGAAAACCCAGTATCCATTTATTACAGTAGACAACTAAAGGGGGGGAAATGGCAACCACTCCAGTATCTTAGCCAAGAAAACCCCCAAATGGGGTCACGAAGAGTCAGACATGACTGAAAAGTGGCTGAATGACAACAAAGATAATCTCTAAGGTTGTTTCCAATTCCAATAGCCTTGAATTCTGTGACTCAGGTCAAGTTGTTTGTGTCTTTGAACCTACATTTTCAGACACAATCCATGGGCAGATGTATTTTGGACTGGATTCATTTGTTATAATGGAAGGTTCCTATTGGGGGGTGGAAGAGTCCCTGGGAAGGAATAGTAATGTAAAAAAAAGAAAAAGAAGAGAGGAAGAAAGGAAGAAAAAGAGGGAGGGAAGGAAGGAAGGAAGGAAGAAAGGAAGGAAGGAAGGAAGGAAGGAAGGAAGGAAGGAAGGAAGGAAGGAAGGAAGGAAGGAAGGAAGGAAGGAAGGAAGGAAGGAAGGAAGGAAGGAAGGAAGGAAGGAAGGAAGGAAGGAAGGAAGGAAGGAAGGAAGGAAGGAAGGAAGGAAGGAAGGATTCTTGATGTTACCCACCATCTTGACAAGAAGAACTTGCAAACAGTACATGTTGATGGGAAAGACTAAGACCTGGGCTCCTTTGGGCAGAAAGGTCTCAACAAGAGGTAGGTGAATGTCCATGTAGGGGTGATACAGGCATATTGTGCCCATATCTCAACTTAGCCTGCATCTGACCCAGGGTTTCTGCATAAGGAAGCTGGCCTCTCAACCTCTGGCCCTTCATTTGTACAAGACCGGGGGAAGGAGCTCCTCTGGACATCTAGAGAGCTACAGAGGGCTCCCCGAGAAAATGGCCCTTTGGAAGGCCCCTCAACACTCCAAAGCCCGACTCTGAAGTCTTTTCCTAGGAGACCTGTTAGAGAACTAAGGAGGCCTCCAAGGATCCTCCATGCTCCTTCCCCCAACATTTTCTTCTCACCATAGACTGGGTTCTGAGACCTACTCATGCAGCCAGACAGATCCAGACTAATCCCGACCTTATGAGGTCTCAGGAGGTCTAGTAAACAAAGGCAGAGACCTCCTCTTTGCCCTTCCTCCCTCAATACCCCACACCCCAAACTGTTGGCACATCCCTCACAAAATGATCTCTTATTTACTTTCTATATATTTTGTATCTGATAATATGTGTGCATGTTCTCTTTGCCTTTTGAATATGTCTTTTGATGGCAGAAACTGTATCATTTCTATCTACATATCCCCAGTGGGGAGCATAATGCAGGCTCATAATAGATACTTAATAAATGTTGGCTAACATTCTCTAGTCTCTTCCAGTTCTAAGACTCAATTTTTTATTTTTAAGATTTTTTTTCTTATTTTTACACCATCACATTTCCTTCTATATTCTCCCCGCAACTTACAAGAACAGTATAGAAGAAAGAATTTTTTTTAAATCCTCACCTTCCATCTTGGAATCAATACTGTGTATTGGCTCCAAGGCAGAAGAGCAGTAAGGGCTAGGCAATGGGACTCAAGTGACTTGTCCAGGGTCACACAGTTAGGAAGTATCTGAGGCCAGATTTGAACCTAAGATTTCCCATCTCTAGAACTGGCTCTCTATCCACTAAACTACCCAGCTACCCTCAAGAAAGAATATTTTTTAAGTGAACAATATAGAAAAAAACACAAAACTGATCAATACATCAAAAAAATGACAATATGCACAACATTCTATACCTGTGAACTCTAATTCTTCAAAAGAATGGAGAGGGAAGATTTCTATCTCTTCTTTGGGGCCATACTTGTTCTTTATAATTTTGCAAAATCCATTTTCAGTGGGTTTCTGTTTACAGAGGCAGTCATGGTATGTATTATTATTCTGTCTGTTCACTTCACTCTGCATCAGTTCATAGAATTCTTCTGATTTTTCTCTGAATTCCTCATAATAACTAATTTCCTACAACACAGTAATACTCTATTACATAAATGTATCAGTTGTTCACCAGTTCCCCCATTGATGGGCACCACCTCTCTTTTCCGGTTCTTTGCCACCACAAAAGATTACTAGCCTTGAACTCTTTCTGTAGCAGCAAAAACTGGAAACCTGAGGGCTGTCCATCAATAGGGAGCTAGTCAACAAACTGTGATACATGACTGTAATCATATTTAATTTGGCTTAAGAAATACTGAAAATAAGGGGAGCTAGATGACTTAATGGCCTGAGAGTCAGGCCTAGAGATGGCAGCTCCAGAGTTCAAATCTGACCTCAGACACTTCCTAGATGTGTGACCCTGGGCAAGTCACTTAATCACTGTGGGCCTAGCCCTTACTGCTCTTCTGCCTTGAAATCAATACACAATACTGATTCTATGACAGAAAATAAGGACTTAAAAAATAAAAAAAGAATGAAAAGACCAATTTCCGAGAAACCTAGGCAGATTCATATTAACTGGTGCAGAGGAAAGTAAGCAGAACCAAGAGAACAATTTATATAGTGACAATTATTGTATAGACCTGTGGTGGCCAATCTATGTCACGTGTGCCAGAGGGGCACACAGAGCCCCAGCACAGAGTTCACCAGAGTGTGTTACTAGAAAGCCAGAGGAACTTGGGGTCAGGCTGCTCCCCTCCTCCACTCCATGTGCACCTGAGGACATCACCTGCCCCTCTAAAAAGTTTGCCATCACTGGTAAAGACCAACAACTTTGAAAGACTTAAAAACTTTGATCACTGCAATGCCCAGGCATTATTACTGAGGACCAATGGCAAAGCGCACACATCCAGACATTGATGTTAATGATGATGGCACATCCTTCTATAGCTCTTTATGGTATGCAAAGCATTTCCCTTGAATTCTCTCATCTGATCTCATTTGATAGATGATAGAGTCAAGGTAGAGAATGGAACATATACTTTTGGGACGAGGCCATTGCTTGAATATACATATTTGTTGTAAGGGTTTCGTCTTTCTTTTTTTCCAGTGGTGGATAAGGATGAATGGGAGAGAGAGAGAAATCGATTCGTGTGATGAAGACTGCAGTGGGGTCCAGGGTAGTGAGTGTATACAGGGATCCTTGTCTGGGACAGAATTGAGCCCATCACATTTTCAAGGCCCCGTGAAGAGATTCTTTGCCTGAGACTTTGATTTTAGATACTCTAAACTTGAGATCCTAAAGAAATTGGGGTGGGGGTACGATTTGGACCGTAAATGTAAGCCGATCCTTTTTCTCAATGTTTGTTCCATTATGTAAGTTTGCCCACTTTCCATCGGTCAGCTGCTCAGCTGTTGAAATACTGATCTGTTATTTATTCCCCAGTCCTGATAATAAGCGTCAAATGAGAAATCTGGAATCCCTCGGTGGCTGCAGCCCACTAATACTGCTCAGGGGTTCTTTTCTCATTGAATCACACCGAGACGGGTTGCCTTTTGGGCCTTGTGGGCCCTGACCCCCTGGATCCCTGAGGGGAGACCACCATGTAGTTTGGAAAGCTCGGTGTGGACTAGGTTTCTATCCGAGATGGGAATCCAATTTGCTTCTCTTCCTTTTGTTTGTAGGTTGAGAAAGGCCCAAGCAGATGAAGGCCAAGCAAGCACCAATGGGATGTTCCCCATTTTGTTGAATCTGTAGAAGAGATCGTGCAACGCTGGCTATTTGGAGCCGTGACAACACAGCGCTGGGAAGCTGGGGACGCTGCCACCATCTCCTCAAAGACCACCGAGGACCGTGTGGAATTGGAGACGAGAACAGTTTGCCTGGGCAGCAAATTTGGGGCAGGGAGAAGTGGTGATGGGGGCTTCCCAGCATGCCAGATCATTCATTGACTATGGAGGCACCTTGCTTCTGCATTCTGCTACGGAGAGGAGCAGCCAGCCTCCTTTGAAGGCTAGAGAGCTGGACAGACAAGGCAGAATCTTTAAAACTGTCAATCATTCTCTCTTTCTTGCTTGGCATCCAGAGAGGGTGAAGGCTAACCCCCAGTGCAGGTGCTATGAACTGAACTGGGGATGGGGGAAGGGCTTCCTTCCTCCTCTCCTCTCCTCTTAAGACCAGAGGCCCCAAGAAATGGGTTTGAGGTGGCATCTTGTTCTCCTTTTTATTTGTCCTCAGTTTCAGGAGCAAAAGATAGAATCCCCACCAGACTCAGAATTGAGCTATGGTGACTCAGTGCCAGGATTCTGCAATCAGTGGCAGGGAAAGCCCAGAGAAGCTAGCATGATTGGAACTCAAGCCCAGGAAGGCTTTGGACTTGGAACTAGAGATTCTCCAATAATGATGATGATGATGATAACTAGCCAGACACTATTCACATCCTTTACAAATATCATCTCATTTGATCTTCTGAAGAACCTTAGGAGGTAGAGGCTATTATTATCCCCAGTTTGCAGATGAGGAAACTGAGGCAAATAAAAGTTCAATAACTTGTCCAGCATTACAGACCTAGTGTCTGAATCTGGATTTGAACTCAGGTCTTCCTGACTACAGACCCAGAGTTTTGTTCACCCCACCTCCTAGATGTCATATGTATGCATGTATTGTGTGCACCCATACATATACAGATAAAGGGAGAAAGAAAAAGAGAGAAAGTGAGAGAGAGAGAGAGAGAGAGAGAGAGAGAGAGAGAGAGAGAGAGAGAGAGAGAGAATATAGTTGAGCTAAGCCTTCCCTTCCCCAGAGTATGAAGTAGTACAGAGGGCGATTATCCTATGTGCTGAGGTGTATGTTTGAATATTTTTTATTTTTCTTAGAAGTAAATATTCCTTTGTAAAAGCTAATCTGACTAGTAAGTGGTGAAGTGGAATGTAAAATACCTAACCTTCAGGCAATGTGGGCCAGAGTAGTCAGTCCTACAGGTAGTTAAAAATATATGCTTATTTATTTGGGGGGAGGGGAGGAAGTGATGCTATTCATATTTTTATTTAAGTGAGAATTTCCTTTTTATCATTGACCTCCTTGGAGTATGGGCCTAATAGTGGAATCTCTGATTCAATCGTTTTGGCCAGTCCTTTTATTTCTATAATTCCAAATTCCTTTCCAAAACATACAAATTCACAGATACACCAACAATGTATCAGTGTGCCTATCTTTCCATGCTAACAGTATACTTTCACAGAGTCCCTGAATTTTGGAGTTTGGAAGGATCTATGGGGCCATCTGGCCCAATCCATACCCAAAAGAAATCCCTGCTATAACACACCCAAGAAGTGATTATCCAATCTTTTCTTTGAAGACCTGTGAGAAGAGGAACTTTGCTACTACATGGCAGCCCCATAGATTTTTTGACAGTTCCCCTTGGTAGAAAATTTTCCTAACATCCAGATTAAATTGGCCTCTGGCACTTACTACCACTAGTCCTGGTTCTGTCCCTTGGGGGCAAATAGCATAGGCCTAATCTCTCCACATAATAGCTCTTCAAATTCTTGAAGTAGCTCTCATGTCCCCTCTGAGTCTTCCCTTTTCCAAGCTTAGTTTGTCTAAGTGATCCTCATTGGGCATGGACTCAAGGCCCTCAGCATCCTAGTCATCCTTCTCTGGATTCTCTCCAGCTTATCAATGTCCCTCTCAAACTGCACTTCCCAGAACTGAGCTCCATATTACCCATGCAATCTGACAAGAGCAGAACACAGTGGGGCAATCACCTCCCTATTCCTGGAAGCTCTACCCTTCTTAAGAGAGCCCCAAAGCCCATCTGCTTTCTTGCCTACCACATCTCCCTGCTGACTCATATTGACTTTGGAGGCCACACAATCCCCCAGAGATTTTTCAGAATAACTGCTCTCTTTTCAGGCCTCCCCCATCTTGCACATGTGAAGTTGATTTTTTGTACCCAAGGATGAGACTTGACATTTATCCTTATTGAATTTCATCTCATTGAATTCAATCCAATTCTCTGGCCTATCAAGACCCATGTTTCGTCCTTTGTTGTTGCTATCCCTTCCAGCTCAGACATCTGAAAATATGATGAGTATGTGTTCTGTGCTTTTACCAAAGTGGTGAGCAAAATCACTAAGTCCCTCAAGACCAAACACAGATCTCTGTGGTTCCCCCAGAGACTACCTGCCTTGTTGACATTGTCATTCATAACTACTTTGAATCTACCATCTAACCAGGTCTGAAGCCATCTGATAAGACAATAAGACTAATCCTAATTGCTGTATCTTCTCCACAAGAATTGTATGTGAGGCTTTATCAAAAACTTGGCTAGAATCAAGGTATACTCTATCAATAACATTCCTTCTGTTTAATTTAACAATAGTGTCATAAAAGGAAACGAGGTTCAATTACCTTTTCTTGTGCTCAGTGAAGTCCTACTGGCTCTTTGGGATCACTGTTGACCTTCTAGATGTCCTCCCAACCATCTCTTTTTTTTTTAACCCTTACCATCCTTCTTAGAATCAACACTGTGCATTGATTCCAAGGCAGAAGAGTAGCAAAGGTTAGGCAATGGATGTTAATGACTTGCCCAGGGTTATATAGCTAGGAAGTATCAGAAATCAGATTTGAACTCAGAGCATCCCATCTCTAAGCCTGACTCTCAATCCACTGAGCCACTCAGCTATCCCCCAATCATCTCTTTTAGTGATCAACTATTGAATTTTCCTAGGAATCAAAGTCAAGCTCACAGGACAATAGCTTGTAAATTCTGTTCTCTTTCTTTTTTTGGAAATCAAGATATTTTTCCTTCTCCAATCCTATAGTGCCTTTTCCATTTCCTATGATCTCTCCAATATCAATGATAATGTAAATTTATAAGAATACAAGCCATTCCCCAATTGACAAATGGTCAAATGATATAAACAAACAATTTTCAGATGAAGAAATCAAATCCTTCAATAATCATGTGAAAAAATGTTCTAAATCCCTCTTGATTAGAGAAGTGCAAATTAAAACAACTCTGAGGAACCACCTCATACCTATCAGATTGGCCAAAATGGCAGTAAAGTGGTAAATGTTGGAGGGGATGAAGCAAAACTGGGACACTAATGCATTGTTGGTGGAGTTGTGAACTGATCCAACCATTCTGGAGGACAGTTAAGATCTATGCACAAAGGGCTCTAAGACTGTATATATCCTTTGACCCTGTAATACCACTACTGGGTCTGAATCCCAAAGAGATAATAAAAAAGGAGAAAGGACCTACATGTACAAAAACATTTATAGTTGCTCTTTTTTTTTTTAAACCCTTACCTTCCGTCTTGGAGTCAATACTGTATATTGGCTCCAAGGCAGAAGAGTGATAAGGGCTAGGCAATGGGGGTCAAGTGACTTGCCCAGGGTCACACAGCTAGGAAGTGTCTGAGGCCAGATTTGAACCTAGGACCTCCCGTCTCTAGGCCTGGCTCTCAATCCACTGAGCTACCCAGCTGCCCCCAGTTGCTCTTTTTTGTGGTGGCAAAGAATTGGAAATTGAGGGGATGTCCATCAACTGGGGAATGGCTGAGCAAATTGTGTTAGTAATGGAATACTGCTGTGCTAAAAGAAGTGATGAGCAAGATGATTTCAGAAAAAGCTGGGAAGATCTACAGGAACTGATGCAGAGCAAAATAAGCAGAGCCATGGGAACATCGTACATAATAACAGCAATATTGGACAATGATTATCTATGAAAATTCGGCTACGCTCAGCAATGCAATGATCTGAGACAATCCTGAAGGACTTATGACAGACAATGCTCTCCACCTCCAGGGAAATAATTGCTGTAGTTGTCTTTCACATCAGTGTATTTATGGTTTTGGTTACGTATGAGTATACTTTTACAATGACCAATATGGAAGTGTGTTTTACATGACAATAAAAATAAAGTTATAAAAATATATCACTAGCAATAGCTCAGTAATCACATCAGCCAGTTCTTTCAGAGGCCAGGTATGAAGTTCATCTGAGCCAGGAAACTTGAATTCATTCAGGCAGATGGGGACCCTATCTCTCAGTCATTTCCAGTATCCATTCTCCTTTATAGAAAAAACTGCAGTACAACCAGTTTTATAGCTCTTTGGGTGTAGTTCCAAATTGCCCTCCAAAATGGCTGGATCCATTCGCAACTCCACCAACAATGCATTAGTTTCATTTGGGGTTTTCTTAGCAAAGATACTAGAAGTGGTTTGCCATTTCCTTCTCTAGCTCATTTGACAGATGAGGAAACTAAGACACATAGAATTAAGTGACTTGCCCAGGGCCACATAGCTAATGTCTGAAGTTGGACTTGAATCCTGAAGATACATCTTCCCATCTGCAAGATAGTGCTCTATTCACCAACTGCCCTACCATAAATTACCTAACCTCCATGGGTTTTAAATTCTTCAACTGTAAAAAGAGGAGGTTAGACGCTGACTTCTAAGGTCCCTTCAAGCTCAAGAGTATGACTTCATCATTCCTACAACAGCCAATGTCAGCTCAGCATGGCACAAAGGTGACAGCATCCATCACAAATACAGAGCTGGAAAGAGGCTTAGAGACCATCTAGCCTCACCCTTCAATTTACAAACCATCAAACTGAACCTCAGAGAAACAAAAGTGACTTGTCTAGGGTCCTTCAGGAAGTGGGCGGCAGAGCCAGCACTTAGCCTCAAGACCTTATACTCTAAACACAATGTTCTTCACCCCGATCTATTCAAGAAGTTCTGGGGTTTGTCCACCTTGGCCCTTTTCATGTCCAGGGTCCAGGGTATATCCTGACCAGCACCCCTCCCCCTCTAGACATTAGCAGAATCAGATGAGGAAATGTGTAGGAAGACAACAGAAGAAAGTTACCATGCAAATTAGGACTACTGGTGCTATGACACCTACACCTTCTCAAGTCTCCCCTACCAGCTAGGGATTTCACCCTTTTACAGGAAACCCAGACAAGCCCAGAAGCCAAAATGAGAAAGGTCCCTCCCATTCGCAGCAGGCACGCTCTGTTCAAAATTCTGAAAGTCTTGGCTTATTCCAAGGAATTCATTTCTTTGGTTAACTTATTTCGCCTCTGCTACTTTTGGGGAGGTAGAAGGAAAGATGGGAGCTCTCTGGACACCTAGAGACAGCTAGAGGGACCAGAAAGAAGTAGGTTTTGCCAATACACTCACTTTCCCAGTGGTCATCTTGAGTACATTTCTCTGTTACACACTCATGGGTGTGTTTCACACTCAGAGCTTCTGGTCCCATGAACTAGAAACTTGATGCTGTGGATAGTTTTGTAGAGAAAGTCTCAAACTCTGATATGCCCTGCACACACATCTGTCCCAAACTAAGATCTTTGTATTCTCTCCCTCTTTGGGGCCTGACTCTTTCCTGATCTGGATCCCCTGCCTGTATCTCTTTTTTGGAGGTACTTTCATCTCTGTCCTGTTCTCTCTGTTCTTCATTCAAACCTCTCTACTACAAACTTCAGTTCTTTACTGTCCCTGACCCTCTTTGCCTATTCTTGTGCCAGAAGTGAGCTAGGGAATGATCCACAAGATCTGCCTTAGACTAAGGAATGGCTGAAGGCCAAAGTCATAACTAGGATATGGCCTGCTGTTCTACCCTAAGGGAGGAAATTTCAAAAGTGATTACAGCATCTTCTAGGAGGTGCTGTATTCCTTGGCCATACCATTGCCACTCTCATGTCCTAGAGCAGTGATGGCGAGCCTTTTAGAGATTGCGTGCCCAAACAGCAACCCTCACGCCCATGTGAGCCTCCCTGCCTTAGCCCAGACAGAGGAGGGAGGAAGTGCTCCCATTGGGCTGCTGGGCAGAGGGGCAGGTAATGGGAGAAATGTCCTCAGGTGCTGTGGAGATGGGAAATGGAGCAGCCCCCTCCAGCACACATGCCATAGGTTTGCCAGCATAATCCTAGAGAATGCTCATGAGGTAATTAGAATAGTAAGTGGAATTGAGACAATTGAATGAACCACACTGATTCCATCTTGTGACTCAATTCTGGGGCTAGCTCAGTTCCCTTTCTGTGTAATGATAAGTCCAGCATAAAAGCTGCGGAGGCCTAGTCCCGGTTTGTTGGGCAATTACCATGCATTGCCCAATAAGTCAATATGCTCAGAAACTCAGCCCTTTGTTTCCTCAGGCATTTCATCTTTCACCTACTACACTTAGCTTGTCCCAGGGGATACTTCCTATCCCCACATCCCCACCCTCAGGCAAGCCCTCCTCTGTCCACCTCCCCATCATATAGAGTCCATGGCTCAAAACCCAAGAGCTGGATTCCCCAGAGCGGCTCCAGACATGGAGGCTTCCCAGTGATGATCTCATTCTTTTGGCCCGTGCCCTTACCCAAGATTTACCCCTGGACTATCCATACTTTCTCGGGTCTTACTTTCATGACATCCCCTGCACTCACTGCAAACCAGCAGGCTAACAACAATATGTCAGCTTTTCTTGAATCCAACTGAAAACCTAGACCCATCAGTGGCTGAGAGAACCTTCTCTCTCATGAGCCCCACCTCTCTCTGAGACCCTGACAATTCTCCATGCGCTATTTGCATGCCCCTGCCACAGTATTGATTCTAGATATAAGGGATATGTTTTTTTAAACCCTCGCCTTCTATCTTAGAATCAATAATATATATTGGTTCCAAGGCAGAAGAGTGGTAAGAGCTAGGCAATAGGGGTCAAGTGACTTGCCCAAGACCACACAACTCCAAACTCTCTTGATAGAGCTCAAAAGGGCCATAATAAGAAGAGCGAATCTCGGGTGCTTATTGTCCGTACACCCAGTACACTTTTCTGAGTTTGAGCTTCTTCCTCTGACCACAGGAATAAGAGGAGCTCAAGAGCCTTGGAAGAGCCAAGGAGGTGACATTTATATCCCACTTTGAGAAAACTTAAAATGCTGTAAAATGTTGGTTCTGGTTATTTGTCTGCATCTCTCATGCCCTAAATTTAGGGATCTTCCTCCACTAAGAAGAAGAGTAAAAACACATGGGGTTGGGCTACAGTATTAAGGAGTTGCCTGGGGGATGGAGAAGCCAAGTGACTTGTCTTGAACCACAGACAGATGTGTCAGAGCCGAAGTCTGGCTGACTCAAGGGCGGACCTTCTGTCCTTGAAGCCACACTCCCGTGTTGACTTCCCTTTTGTTGCGAAGTGAGGAAACCTTGAACAGAAGGAACCATCCGAGCCCAAGAAGTGAATTTGACTAATATGACAGTAGAAAAGTTTGGCGCATCAAAAATCAATGCATCCAGAATGCAGAGGAAACAAAGGGATTGGGAGGAGAAAATCTTTGCAGTAATGCCTTTATGCTTCTATGGAGAGGAATCCAACCAGGCCTTCTCATCTACCCACAGAGTGAAAACCTTCCTCTTATTCTCTTCATAGCATATTATTGCCAATAGAGCACACAGGCAGGCTGTCCTTTAGTTAACCCTCAGTTTCAGCACATGATGAAGCCACTTTCTTTTCCCATTGACCTAATGACACCCTGTTTGCCGCTACTCTTGTGTAATTCTTGATTGGTAATAAAAGAGTTGTAGAGCAGCTAAATGGTACAGTAGGCCAGGAGTTGGGAAGACTAATCTTGAATTTAGACCTGGCCTTCAATACTCACTGTCTGTGTGACCCTGAGCAAGTCACTTCACCCTGTTTGCCTCAGTTTCCTCATTCATAAAATGAACCAGGAAAGGAAATGGTAAACCACTCCAATATCCTTGCCAAGAAAACCCCAAAAGGGAACATGAAGAGTTGGACATGCCTGAAACAACTGAACAAGACAAAGATAAAATGATTGCAATTGAGTTCCAGCCACCATTCAACCAGCCTCCATTTTGATTGATGGGTACCTGGAAACACTGATCCTTAAAAGACTGTGACATACAATGCCTCCAAGTCACCCAGCACCAACAGAAGAACTGGTAACAATTGGTAATGGCAGGGCCTTTGTTTCAAGGAGAAATTTGGGGCCACTCATAACATTACCCAGTTTCCAGAAGGCAACCCAGCCTGCTCATGTAGCAGTTAAAATTAGTTCTCTGCTAGAAGTATTATATTTTTAAAGGTTTATTAAAGATTAAGAATTAAATAAAATACAAAATAAGAAAGCATGTGTCTAGGCCCAGAGAGCCAACTCACAACCACTCACATCTTGCCTGCTAGGTAGAGAGCCTCGTGTGCTAAGAAGTGGAAGTAGGAAGAGAGACTCAGTTGGCTTTGCAGCCAGTTTAAATAGAAATTTTGATCTCACCCTGGTGGGGATCTCAGTGAGATTAGAGGGCATCTTGGGAACTAGAGCAAGGACTTCTGGGGATTGACGTCCGGGATTCAAATCTCCGATTTTACATTTCGCCGTTTGAGAGTTTGGGAAAAAGATTTTCCCCAAAGGATCATGAAAACATAATCAACTTAAGGATTACAATAATTTGAGGATAAGAGGAAAAAGAACAAAACCAATAATTGCTGGACGCATTGACAAAAAGCCAGTTAAGGGGCAGTCCCCTTTGGCATGGAAGTATACATACAAATAAATGTTCGATCAACCACACCCAAAGTTCATTCTTGATCTTCTTGTGCAGCTTGTGGTCTGGAGGCATCTTCATGTCTTCTCCAAATGGTTCAGTTTCTGGATTCAGAGAGGTAGCATCTTTCTCGACCTAAAATTCTTCTTAAAAGGAATTTCAACTTTGCAATTTAAAATAATAATAATTTTACATTTCCCCGTTAAAAGGGTGATTGAAAAATACAAGATTACTTAGGGATGCATGGCTGAGTTATGAGGTATATGAATCAATTGGCAAGAGAAATTAAAAAGACATCAGAAAAATCCATATAAAAAAAGAAAAAACTCTGGATGAAAATATAGACTACCAAAGTCTTATGTGTAAAAAAAGGAAAAATAAATCTATAACAGGTCCTTGAATCAGAGCCCAATTAAATGATCTAAGCAATGATGCATTTACCCAGTCAGTAGCCAGGACTACAGAAAGTTACCACACTCTGAAAGATTAAAAAAGGGACCAGATTATAGGAGCCAAGTTTGGAGCCAAGTTTGGGATACTCATCTGTAAGTATTTTTACAAAAAGTGAGTGTGGACACAAGGAAGGCCTATGTCATAACATAAGTTAAACATAGTAATCATGAGTCTTCACACTAGGTTCAAGTCCTTTGTATTGGCTTGGAAGTGCATCAATCCATCCTGGATTGGCTTATCTTTGGCCCTATGCAATGGCTCTTTTGTGTATATCTTGTCCTGGACTCAGACAGAATTATTAAGTAAAGTCCCCCCCCCAAAAAAAATTTTTAACAATTAGTGGCATCATTTTTATAGTCTCAAGCTTTTGGGGCATGCATTGACAAATGTATGTTAAACTTATATTACTGCAAAATCAAAAGGTTAAAGAAAATCTTAATGCTGGTGACATGTGCTTCAAATATAAAAAGGAGAGAAAAAATAAAAAAATTGAAATAATATATTGCACATCCAATAAAAATATAATAAAAGAGTTTTAAAAATTCAAAAATATAGCTTATGATCATTGACACACTGTGTCATCAAAGGAAATATAGAATACAAGACTTTTTCACCAAAAATGAGATCCATTTCTTCTTCATATCTAGCCATGATCCACTGTGAATTTCACAAGGTAACAGTTTTTTTTATAAAGAACCGTAGTGTGAATATGTAGATATCAGTATCCCCAAAATTCTTAATAGCCCAATTAATTACAATAACAAATAAACACACTATCATTTTTACAAGCTTATGAACTGATGGAAATTGTCACAATTTTTACAAACATAGCAAATCTTTCAACCTTGGTAAACATATTTTAAAAAAAGTAAAACTTAATTTGGGTTTTAGAACATTATCAAGAAATCTAGATATCATTCTGGTGGAAGTAAAATGAGCTGAAAAGTATAAATGAGTGATGCTCCCTTTTATTTTTTTCTTTTGGGAGGCTTCTAGGGGTACATGCCCTGCGATTAACTGCCCAGCTTCCATTCACATTTTTAGAAATGTGGGAGATGAGGGTTAAATTGTATTTCACTTCAGCTATTAGAATGGGCCTTACACCTCATGTTAGGGGCAGGCAAAAATGACCAGAGATTGTTAAGAAAAATTCTAAAAATCATGTCTAAAGAACCCTTAAAAATCAATTGAGCTATTTAGCTCTTTAAATTTTCCAAAGATTATTGTAGCACTTTTCTGACTCTATGTGACAATTTACAAAGTCAAAATACAAAAGCTGTTATTATATGGGCCTATTCAATAATGTTTGTTCAGTATGGTTATAAGGAGAAAGCAACAGAATATAATAATAGTTAAAACTCAGTACATTAAAATGATTCAGTGTAATAGAATAATATTGAATGCAGTAATATATGAACTTAAACCTTAAACAAAACAATTAGCAACATGCAATAAAATACAGAGATTTTTTTAAATAAAACACAGAGTCTGAAATGCCTTAAAAATATAACCTCCAGGCTCTTTAAAGTTCCTTGGGTTTTTATCCATTTCGATGCCTATTGTCAGAAAGCAGATTGGTAATGGTTAGGCAATGGGGTTTAAATGACCCCAAGTGACTTGCCCAGGGTCTGTGTGAAGTGTCTGAGGCCAGATCCGAGCCCAGGACCTCCTGTCTCTGCGTCTGGCTCTCCATCATCCACTGAGCCACTCAACTGCCTCCTAAAACCCTAAATCCTATACCCATATAAACAAGTGATAAATCAGGTGTTTTTAGTCGGTGTTCCGCTCCCACAGTTCCTTCTCAGGATGTGGATAGCATCTTTCTCATAAATCCCTCAGAATTGTCCTGCATCAGTGCATTGCTGCTAGTAGCAAAGTCAGTTACATTTGATTGCCCAGCAATGTAGAAATATTTTTTAAACAATTGTTTTCTGGCCTTTTGCAATCAGAATTCTCTCCCTCTCTCCCCCTCCCCATGTCTCCCCAGACAGCAGACAATATGAAATAGGTTATTCCAGGATTATCATGTAATACAAATTTCCAGATTCCTCATATCATGAAAGAAGATATATGTTGTACGTGCAAGAAAAAATTCAAAAAGGAAATAATGTGAGAAATGGGGTGATTTGTTCTGCATTCAGCCTTTGACAGGGTCTTCTATGGCTGTGGGAAGCATTTTCTAGCATGAGTCTCTTGGGGTTGGTCTTGAATCTTTGCTTTGCTGATAACAGTTTGGCCCTTCACAGTTGATCATCAAACAATATGGCTGTCACTGTATTCAGTGATCTCCTGGTTCTGTTCACTTCACTCTGCATCGGTTCACATAAGTCTTTCCAAGTGTTTCTTTTTTTTTTAATTCTCACCTTCCATCTTGGAGTCAATACTGTGTATCAGTTCCAAGGCAGAAGAGTAGTAAGGGCTAGGCAATGGGGGTTAAGTGACTTGCCCAGGGTCACACAGCTGGGAAGTGTCTGAGGCCAGATTTGAACCCAGAACCTCCCATCTCTAGACCTGACTCTCCATCCACTGAGCTACCCAGCTGCCTCCTTTCAAAGTGTTTCTGAACTCATCCTGTTCATCATGTCTTATGGCACGATAGTATTGAATTACAACCATGTACCCCAACTGGTTCAGCCATTCTCCAACTGATTATCATTTTGGTTTTCAATTTTTGGCCCCCACAAAATAAAAGCTACTAATGAAATCTTTGAACAAGCAGGTCTTGTCCCCGCTCTTTGATCTCTTTGGCACACAGACCTAGCAGTGGTATTGCCTGGTCAAAGGGTATGGAGAGTTTATGGCCCTTTAGGCGTGGCTCCAGCTTGCTCTCCAGGATGTGCCTATCAGTTCACAGCTCCACCAACAGTGTATTAATGTTCTCATTTTCCCGCCTCCTCTCCAGCATTTATCATTTTCCTCCTCTGTCATGTTAGCCAGTCTGCCAGGGGTGAGATGGTAACTCAGAATTGTTTTAATTTGCGGTAAATATACATTTCTTTTTTTTTAAAACCCTCACTTTCCATCTTAGAATCAATACTGTGTATCGGTTCTAAGGCAGAAGAGCAGTAAAGGCTGGGCAATGGGGGTCAAGTGACTTGCCCAGGGTCACACAGCTGGGAAGTGTCTGAGGCCTGATTGGAACCCAGGACCTCCCATCTCTAGACCTGACTCTCCATCCACTGAGCTACCCAGCTGCCCCCTAAATATACATTTCTAATAAAATTTTGACATCCTCAAACTACAAGGAACTAACTATCCAAGCCTGGGGACACAAAAACAAAAATGAAACCATCCCTGCCCTTGAGGACTTTACTTTCTCTCAAACACATCTAACTAATTCCTTTAAGTTGAATCCAGTACCCAGGAGAGAAGCGACCAAATTATGTAGACAAGTAGTTCCGAAAAGAAGAAGGCAGGGAGCAGCTGGGTGGTTCAGTGGATGGAGAGCCAGGCCTAGAGACAGGAGGTCCTGGGTTCAAATCTGGCCTCAGACACTTCCCAACGGTGTGACCCTAGACAAGTCACTTGACCCCCATTGCCTAGCCCTTACCACTCTTCTGCCTTAGAACCAATACACAGTATTAATTCTAAGATGGAAAGTGAGGGTTTAAAAAATAAAGAAGAAGAAAGCAAAATGACCAATAAGCCCTAGGACATGTGTTCGAACTCTAATAATAAAAATAATGCATTTCAAAAGAACTCTTTCAATTCATCTCATTAGCAAAGAGAGTGAAAATAGTAAAAATCCATGCTGGTGCTACTTTAGGAAAACTGATGTATTATGGGGCAGAGGGGGGCATTAGAGTTGGAAATTGTGGCAGACTTTTTTTAGAAATCAATATGGCGGGGGCAGCTGGGTAGCTCAGTGGATGGAGAGTCAGGCCTAGAAATGGGAGGTCCTGGGTTCAAATCTGACCTCAGACACTTCCTAGCTGTGTGACTCTGGGCAAGTCACTTCACCCCCATGGCCTAGCCCTTACTGCTCTTCTGTCTTGGAGTCAATATACAGTATTAATTCCAAGATGGAAGGTAAGGGTTAAAAAAAAAAAAGC
Source organism: Monodelphis domestica (assembly GCF_027887165.1). Classification (NCBI taxonomy): domain Eukaryota; kingdom Metazoa; phylum Chordata; class Mammalia; order Didelphimorphia; family Didelphidae; genus Monodelphis; species Monodelphis domestica. The sequence continues at coordinate 20,528,025 of NC_077229.1, read as the reverse complement.
AATCAATACATTGTTGTACAGTAAGAGCTATGAAACTGCCCTCTGGCTGATTCCATTGACCTCAATAATGGTATCAACAGGAAAAAAAAGGCCTATCTGTAAAGTGATTCAGTCCCTCCCCGGCTGATGTCAATGATACAGTGGTCGGAAAAAAAAGTCAACAGTCCCAGTTACGTAGATATTCCTCCAACTGTCCCAGATACGGGGAAAGGGTTCCCCTGTGCATGAGGTCAGGCAGAGATCTGTCCAAAGGGCCTCTCTCCCCAGTTCTCCCCGCCCCAGAGACCCCTGGCTCTGAAGTCACTTTCCCAGAGTTCTTTGGGATAAATGGGAAGGTCTTACTCCCATCCTGGACTTCCCTCATTTTCACAGGCTCGGCTCCCACTTTTGTTCGCATAGACTAACAGAGAGCCAGACAGAATCAGATTTGGGGCCACCCTAAGCCTTGATAGCGCCCCCTTTCTGTTGAGGTCCCCATCATGAGTCAATCAATTAGCCTCCTATGGGGCAGGCACCGTGCTGAGTGCTGAAGATACAAGAAAAGCAAAAAACTGTCCCTGCCCTCAAGGAACTTACAGTCTAATGGGGAGGAGGACACTGAGGTCCCCCAAGCCCGCGAGTCCTCCCCATCTCAGCCGAGAAGCTTACTGATTCAGCCTCCCCACATTTTTCTTCCAGACCTTCCCTGTCCTCCACCCTCAGCGCCTCCTGTAGACATCCTTGGTCCTTGACTTCTCCTTTCCCTCTCACAAGCTCCAATGGCTCCCGTTACCCCTAGCAACAGATGCAAATCCTCCCTCACTTTGGCATTTAACACCCTTCCCAACCTGGCCTCATCCCACCCTTCTCGCTTCATTGAGGCTAGAGAGCCTTTACAGACGCATACTCTAGTCCAGGGAAAATGACCTTCTTCTTCCTGTTTCCCACACCCTGTCCCCTTGCCCTTCACCACGTGCCCCTGAAGCCTGGAATGCTTCTATCCTGAACTCCCCACCCCCAGCAGCGAGTGCCTTCCCCATTCTAAAATATTGTCTTGGGGCAGCTGGATTGAGAGCCAGGCCTAGAGACGGGAGGTCCTGGGTTCAAATCTGGATTCAGATACTTCCCAGCTGGGTGACCCTGGGCAAGTCACTTAACCCCCATTGCTAGCCCTTACCACTGTTCTGCCTTAGAACCTATACACAGAATTTATTTTAAGATGGAAAGTGAGGGTTTAAAAATATATATATTGTCTTGTATTGGTGTGGTGCATGTGCACATACACACGCATACACACACACATTTCCTCTCCCCTGGCTAGATTATAAGAGTCACTCCTGCCTTTTAATCTCCAGCGTCTCTGTTCTAAGGCCCCTCCCAGCTCTGAGCACCTCTGTTCTATGTTCTATAAAGGCATCGATGGCTCAATTATCAAATTTGCTGATAACACATTGGATGAAAGAGTCAAGATCCAAGCATTGCGCCAGACTGGATCACTGGGTCACATCTGATAAGAGGTAATTTAATAGGGATAATTATTATAATAATTATATTATATACTGTTATATCACAGTTCTTTATTATATCACTATTTTATGTGATTATCAGCATGCACTTATGTTATATGTTATAATAATTAACAATAGGGATAAATGCAAAATGAATTTCACAAGTATAGAAAGGGAGAGGCGGGGTATAGCTAGGCGGACATTCATCTGGAAGAGGTCTAGTCTTTTAATGGCATGCCAGATCTGGCATTGCAAGATCTAATGGTGTGATGGCAGCAAAGAAAAGAGTAGGATGTCATGGAGTTCTTTAAGAAAGGTAGCATGTGAGACAATAGAAAATATTTGGGGGGGCAGCTGGGTGGCTCAGTGGATAGAGAGCCAAGCCCAGAGACTGGGTTCAAATCTGGCCTCAGACATTTCCTAGCTGAGTGACCCTGGGCAAGTCACTTGACCCCCATTGCCTAGCCCTTACCACTCTTCTGCCATAGAACCAATACATAGTATTGATTCTAAGATGGAAGGTAAGGGTGTAAAAAAAAAACAAAAACTTGGAAATCTCTTTGCCAAGACACAGAAATTATATGAACACAACTACAAAATACTTTTTTCACCCAAATAAAACTAGATCTAAATAATTGGAAAAACATTCATTGCTCATGGATAGGACAAGCTAATATAATAAAAGTGACAATCCTACCCAAACTAATTTACTTATTTGGTGCCATACCTATCAAACGACCAAAATATTATTTTGTAGAACTAGAAAAAATGAAAAAGGTCTCCTGAAAGAACAAAAGATTAAGAATATGAAGGGAATTAATGGAGGGGGAGGGGGAGTGAAGGATGGTAGCCTAGAAGTACCAGATCTTAAACTGTACTATAAAGCAGTGATCATCAAAACAGTCTGGTACTGGCAAAGAAATAGAAGAGTAGATCAATGGAATAGATTCCAGGTAAATGACTTCAGCAATCTTGTGTTCAGTGAACCCAAAGATCCCAGCTTTGGGGATAAAAACTCACTATTTGGTAAAAACTGCTGGGAAAATTGGAAAAAAATATGACAAAAATTAGGCTTAGATCAGTATTTCACACTTTATACCAAAATAAGGTCATAATAGGTAAATGGTTTAAACATAAAGAGTGATATTATAAGTAAATTAGGGGACCATAGAAAAGTTTAACTGTCAGATCTATGAAAAAGGGAAGAATTTATGACCAAACAAGAGATAGAGAATATTACAAGATGTAAAATTAATAATTTTGATCATCCTTCACTTTTTTTCATTAGTTCCCTTCATATACTTAATATTTTGTTCTTTCAGGTGAACTTTTTCATTTTTTCTAGTTCCAGAAAATAATATTTTGGTCGTTTGATAGGTATGGCACCAAATAAGTAAAGTTTTTATACAAACAAAATCAATGCAACCAAGATTAGAAGGGAAGCAATAAACTAAGATAAAATTTGTATAACAAATTTCTCTGATAAAGGTATCATTTTCAAATTCATATAAGTCAAATTTATAAAAATCCAAGTCATTCCTCAATTGATAAATAGTCAAAGGATACAAATAGGTAGTTTTCAGATGAAGAAAGCAGAGCTAACAATAATCATATGAAAAAAATATTCTAAATCCCTCTTGATTAGAGAAATGCAAATTATAACAATGTTGAGGTACCACCTCATACCTAGAAGATTGGCCAATATGACAGTCAAGGAAAATGATAAATGTTGAAGGGATTGTGACAAAATTGGGACATTAATGCATTGTTGGTGGAGTTGTGAATTAATCCAACCATTTTGGAGAGCAATTTGGAATTTTGCCCAAAGGGCTATAAAAGAATGCCTGACCTTTGATCCAGTAATATCACTACTAGGTCTATATGTGAAAGAAATTTTTAAATGGGGGGTGACCTGTTTGTACAAAAATATTTATAGCTGTTCTTTTTGTGGTGGCAAAGAATTGGAAACTAAAAGGATGTGCCTCAGACTTATGAGAAAGGATGCTATTCACCTCCAGAAAAAGAACTGTGGAAGTAGAAACACAGAAGAAAAACAACAACTTGATCACATGGTTCAATGGGCATATGATTAGGGATATATAAGAGATCACCCTAGTGCAAATATTAATAATATGGAAATGATCTTGATCAATGACACATATGAAACCCAGTGGAACTGTGCTTCAGCTATGGGAGGGGGAGTGGGAGGAGGGGAGGGAAAGAACATGAATCATGTAACCATAGAAAAATATTCTAAATTAATTACTTAAATAAAATTTCTCAATTCAATAAATAAATAAATGAATGAATGAATGAACAAGCAAATATATGAATGAATGAGTAAACAAATAACTAAATAAATAGGTAAATAGACAAATAAATAAATGAATGAATGAATAAACAAATAAATACATAAAAATAAAAGGATGTCCCTCAGCTGGGGAATGTCTGAACAAATTCTGGT